>NW_026262848.1:0-38861 GCF_025434085.1 Hippocampus zosterae
AGGCCATCTTCGAGCGCAACGAGTTCGTGAAGGACCTGGCATGATATTTTGATATGGGCACGTAGGCCACTTCGGAGCTGAAGAACTACCCTGAGGAGGTCATCCTCTTCGAGAACAGGGGCAACGTGTGCTTCGCCAACTCCGTCCTCCAGGCGCTGTTCGCCGTCCCCGTCTTCGAGCAGCAGATGCTCGCCATCCCCAGGCTCACCGACCCCATCCTCACCGAAATGCGCGCCCTCGCTGAGCTCAAGAAAGCCGCCAAGAGCCCCAGAGTGGTGAGCCCGGTGCCACTGCTGGAGGCGATCCGGCGGCAGTCGCTGTCCTTCCAGAAATTGATGCACCACGACGCCCACGAGTTTCTGCTGTTCCTGCTCAACTACATCAACGACAAGGCCCGCGCGTTCGGGCTCAGCAAGGAAATGGGGCAGCTCTACGAAAGTGTCCAGGTCTGCGAGATGGTCTGCGAGAACTGCAGGACGGTTCGTACCCGCGAAGAGCCCTCGATCGACCTGAGCCTGCCTCTGCGGCCTAATTGCTCGCTGAACCACTGCATAAAGGCCTACCTCTAGTTCGAGCGCATGGAGGGCGCGGACCAGTACTACTGCGACAAGTGCGAGGCCCTCACCGACGCCTCGCGGAGGATCACCCTCCGGAAGCTACCGGAGGTGCTGCCGGTGCACTTGCGGCGGTTCACCTACAACGCCAAGCGCGGCGAGCTGGAGAAGCTGAGCTTGCACTCGGCCTTCCCGAAGCGGCTGTACCTGCGGGACGAGGGAGGGGAGAAGGCCTACCAGCTGCAGGCGGCAGTCATCCACCTGGGGAAGGGGATCATGCTGGGGCACTACATCTGCCTGGTGCGGCGCGGGCTGCGCTGGCTGGAGCTGAACGACGAGGTCATCCGCGAGGCCAACCCCCACGACATCTTCCGCGTGTACGGGGGGCAGCAGATCTGCGCCTATCTGCTGCTCTACTGGCAGATCTGATTGGGTAACCTGTTGAAATGGATGAGCTGCAAGACCTCTTCCGGGAGCTGTCGGGACAGCCACTTGTGGCACGCGGCCTCGCCCCCGGCCAGGTCCTCGCGCAGGTCAACCACGCCGCCACCGAGTTCCTCAAGCTTGCAGAGCAGCTTGAGCAGGACGACGACACCCTTATCACCACAAAGCTCAACGCGCCTGGCTCGTAGGAAGACAGAGAGGCTAAAAGCGAGAGCCCTGAGGAGGAAATGTTCAAGCCCTCAGACATGTAGGTGGAGGATTACGAAGCAGAAGGTCAGGACTACGAGTAGGAAGGGTAGGACGAGGAAGGGCAAGAGGAGGAAGGGGGTTGGGACTAAGACGAAGAAGATGAATGGGACGAGGACTAGGACTAGGGGCAGGTGGACCCTGGCATAATCCGGGACTTCGAATAGCTGGAGCAGGAATACGGCCTGCTCAGGGAAGCATAGCCGGTGGGCGAGAGGGAAGCTGACCCCGTCGACCAGCAGTTCGACCTCGAGAACGACTTCATCTCCAAGCGCGAGGAAAAACTGATCTCCCAAAAGCCATGGCAGCTGCGAGGCGAGGTCTCAGCCACCTCTCGTCCCAAGAACTCGGTGATCGACACAGAGCTGAACCACCGGGTCGGTACTCGCCAGCACGATCCCCTCACCGCCTTCAAGCACGACTCGATCGAGGCGATGATCAGACAGCGCGCCCTCGACGAACTGTGGGACGACCGGCAGCGGGTCCGATCGATCGGGCACCTGCAGGAGTCGTTCACCGGGCTAAAGTAGGTGAACGTGGTGAAGGATGACCGAGGGCTGGCGGACATCTACGAGGCGGAGTTCGCCCAGAAGGTGGGGATCGGCAAGTCCAGTGACCCCATCAAAGACGAGATCAACCAGCTCTTCAAGGAACTGAGTTACAAGCTGGACGCCCTGACCAACTTCCACTTCAAGCCCCGCACCTCCGAGTCCATCGTCGCACAGCCCAAAGAAGGCATCGTCTTCAAGCAGCATGCGCTCGAGATCGCGCCCAACAGGGCCCGCGAGAAGGTCGAGTTCGCAGCCGAGAAGGAGCTGGACAGGCACGGGCTGCACTTGAAGCAGAAGCGGCTGGCGCGGCAGCGCAAGAAGGAGAAACGGAGGAAGATGGAGCACCGGGCGATCGAGCACGAAGGGCTGACCAAGCACGCGCTGCAGGTCAAGAAGAGCATCGAAAAGAACCGGCAGTCCTCGGACAACTATTCCAAGAGCACCACCTTCTTCAAGAAGATGTAGGAGATCCAGAGCAAGTGAAATTTATGCTGAGTTCGTTGCAGATTTGCTTGATCCGTACCGATCGGCGCACCCCCCGCCCTCTCCAGGACTCGTCCCTCGACTCCCTTTAGCACCACCGGCCCTGTCTTAACCACCCTGCCAAGAGGGCCTGCTACCTGCCCAAGGCCGCAGACCTCGAGGGCGAAGAGATGCCGATCTGTTCTCGCTGCGCCATCCGCGTGATGATGCAGGGCTTCAAGATCACCGAGATCACGTAGCCGGCCGAACCAGCAAGGCAGCCTTGCTCCCGGAGAAGGAAATCCGGGGGCTGCTGGCAGAGATCGAGAAGATGAGCAGAATGCTCAAGACTCAGCTGCTAAAATTCGACTTTAGCAAGGACGAGCTGGAGTTCCATCACAGCCAGCGCAAAAACGATGAGCTGTAGTTCATCGACAGTCTGGTCGATGCTCTGACTGCTTACCGTGAAACCCGCAAGGCCTCGCTCAAACAGGCCGTCGCCACCGTCTCTACCCGCATCCTCCGGTAGCAGGACATCTGCAGGGACCGGCTCCATCTCATGGAAGTAATCCATGCCGACATGGCCTCCCAGCCAGAGATGATCAAGGCCCGGGTCCAGGACCACGACTTCCGGCGGGTGGTAACCGTCTACCAGCAGCACCTAAAGGAATGCGAGCAGCTGCTAGCCCAGCAAAAGAGCACCCCAGCTGACCGCAGCTACCAGCTGGCAGGGCTGGTGGAGTAGGTGTGCGCCCTGGCTCAGCGCCTGGCCGCAGGCAACCCCAAGTGCGGGCACGCCAACAGTCCCGACAAGTGACATGTATATCACATTCAAATGAACTCTCCCCGCTCGATGGAGGCCGCTGAAAGAGAGTCTCGCAAGACCAGGAAGATGCTTTCGGGGCTCAGCCGGTTCATTGACGACTTCACCCACAAGATGGAACGCTTTGTCAGGGAGTCTAAGTCCAGGTCCGCCTCCCGCTCTAGGTCCAGGACTGTCGCCACTGTGTCTTCGGGCTCTCGCAGCCCTGACTTCGGGGCAAAGCAGAAACCTTCTAAAGCCAGCACTGCGAGGAAGGTCAAGCCCAAGGCCAAACCATAGAAGGACAAAAAACTTCCGACCTCGACTCGCACAAAGACTCCCTAGTTCCAGCATCAGCGAAAAAAGGAAAGCAAAGCCACTCAAAACCCTGAGCAGATCCGAACGAAGACTCAGAGAGACCTCAAACCCAGGGAAGAAAAGCCAAGACGGCGCAAGGCACCGGCGCGCTTGACGGCACAGTCCCAACACGAGCCCGTGAAAGGAGACCAGTTGCCGGGCAGCCCCACGCCCAAGTCAAAGAAGAATTCAGGGCGCTACCTGGACAGCCCGAGAATGACCTCCTCTCCAGAGATTGTAATTCCCAACATCCCGAAGATGGTCAGCCAGGAGTTCGACGGGCTAACGGAATGGGAGAGGAGGGGCCAGGAGATCATGCGCCAGTGCAATTTCCAGCATGAGTCTCCGGCCCTGCTCAGCCACTGCCCGAGGCCTCACTTGCTCAGTCCTGCTTAGAAAAGGAGTCTGAAGGAATTTAAGAGGGATCTTCAATTCTGGCCCGAGAAGGCCGAAAGGGGGTAAGCACTCCCATCCAGACCGAGACTAGCGCCAGAACACCGAAGGAGGCCTTTCTAAGGCACAGCCCCGGATCGACCCTGCAGTCGCTCTGCCCTTTAAAGCAAGCCGAAAGCCAATTACAACAAATTGTATGAGTTCAGCATTTCTGAGATGAAGCAGAAAGAAGAACAGGGACACGCGGGCTTAAAGGAAGGCCACCTCACAGGAGATGAAATGGCGGCCTTGATTTTCCAAGAAAAAGAAAGGCTCAAGGAGACCAGGCTTGTCATCCACCACTCGCAATTTGCCTATGATTCTTAAATCGCAGAGATCAAGGCCAAGCTGCGCCGCCTCGAGCAGTAGCGGATCGAAATCGAGCAGGACTACTCGCTGCACCGGCAAGCCCGCAGCCAGCGCGAGGACAGCTCGCAGAAGGCAGTCGCTCTTCCACTGGTAGCAACCCCCGAAGAGAGAGAGCCTCCAATCGAAGAGTATCGGGAGGAAGACGAGTTCAACCAGAACTTCGGTAGAGGCAAGTTTTATACCCCGGAGGTGTCAGAGGACATGCTGGCGAGTGGAGGACCGCCTGTCAGGGTGCGTGAGGACACGCCTATGCCGGACCGCCACAAGAACGCCGCCACCATCCAGCGCTGGTGGCGCAGGCACCGCATCTTCAGCAGCAAGGAGCTTAAATCCACGCCCACTCCTACCAAGAACCCCTTCTTGGAGGCGGAGGGAGGACTGTCCAAATCCGAGTAAAAAAAGCTGGACGAGCTGCGAAGCATAATTTCAAAGGAACTGAAGAGCATCGCGGAGGACGAGGCCAGCAGCTGTCCGGCGGAGTGCGGGGAGGCGATCGATGACCTGTCGGGCATCGAGGAGACACAGGACAAGCATGAGTGCAGCCTGCAAAAATATCTCTACTACCCCGAAAAGCTGGAGGACATCAGGACGGTCAGTCTGAGCATCTGCGAGTACCTGGTCGAAAGCCAGGCCTTCCTGGACAAGCTGCGGCTGTGTCAGTTCAGGGCCCGGCGGCCAATCCTGCACCCCCACGAGTTCGAGGAGGCAATCCTGCCGCCCTCCAACGACCAGGAGGCCACCCTCGCCAGCCTGCTAATGAACCTGGCCGAATAAGCCCTGCAGCTCAAGCTGGCAAAAACTAACCCCTTCAGCTTTTCCGCTGACGCCGTGTTCTCTTTCCTGTACAAGTTCGTGGTGAAAGCATTCAGGGCCAGGCTGTCGGCCGGCCACGGGGCTGGGCCTGCAGGGGCCGGTCTGTCTTGCTATCTCAGGCTCGAGGGGGCCACCCCAGTGCCCACGCTTGAAGACGGGCTGCAGTTCAAAGAGCAAGATGAAAGGCGCAGTGCTAAGGAGATCGAGTCTTTGTTCGGGGTAGACAGTCAAGAGCTGCAACAAATGGAGGGCCTGGAGGCGGAGGTCGTGTTCCTGGGGTTAGCCTAGGGCAGGGAGCTGGGCTGGCATCTGCAGGAGGCAGTCTGGGAGGCACTGCAGGATGAGTTGTTGGTCGAATTGCTATGATCACTTTTTCTTTTTGGGTTTGATGGTGATCCACCCCTCGGCCTAGAGTTTGGCCTGCTCCTCTCGCTCCCGCTGCTACTCTCGCTCCCGGGCCTCTCTCTCCTCCCGCTCCTACTCGGTTTCCTCGAGCTCGGAGTTGTCCTCCTAATCCATGCCTTATTCGTCCGATAGGTCTTCCTCTTAAGAATCCTAAAAATCTTTGCGGACCTGGGGAGCGACGGGCTGGTGCTTCCTCCCAAACTCGAGGATTTCTTCGAACTTGGCCAACTTGCCCTCAAAGAGCTCGCTGGCCAGGAGGGCGATCTGCTTGCTGATGAAGGGCAGCTCTGAGTCCTGGATGTCTGCGTTGAAGTGCTCGAGCATGAAGTCCGCCAGATAGTCCTCTACGTCCAGCGCGGAAGCTGCATACTTCAGGCAGAAAGCAGTCAGTCCCTCCAGCAGGGACTGTTGGAGAGCGGGTACCGAGCCGGGCTGCTTGCCGGGCGAGAGGTGCAGGTTGGCGCGGTGCCAGCCCCCCTGGACCGCCATCTGCAGAGCAGACCAGTGCCGGAGCACCACCTCGAGAGCCTGCTGCAGCTTGTCCTGCAACTCGGCCTCGTCCATCAATAATGCGCAACGCGGCCGAGATCCGGCAGATGCGGGCCAGCAGCTTCAGGGCCCAGGAGCAGCGGCTCGACGAAATCGAGAAGTACGACCTGCTGATCGAGAAGTCTCTGAAAGAACTGCTGCTCGAGCGAGAGGAGAACTCCAAGCTGATCGTGCCGAACGACTTCATCGGGTTTGTCAACACCAAGCTGTTCAAGCACCTGCTCGACCGGGTCTACGGGTATGTCAAGCTCCTGGCCCAGCTGGAGGACCACCACGCGCGGCTGTCGGGAGAACGGTCGGGAGAGCTGGTCCTGGCCAGCGAGCGGGCCTAGCTGACGGCCCGGCTGCAGGCGATCGGGCCCATCTACGGCGGAGTGCTGCTGGCCAAGGGGCAGCTCAGCAACGTCTACAAAGACCAGTGCTTTTTCGAAACTCTGATCTACTTCTTGGGACTGGTCATGAAGCAGCTGGACCCCTCGCAGCACACGCGCCACGCCCTCGAGGTCAGCCGCATCTTCCGCACCGACGCGTTCAACCTGGCTCGCCGCCGGTTCGAGGAGGACCAGTTCCTGGCGCGGTACCCGTTTGCGAACGAGAGCTGCCAGCGCAAATCGCTGAAAGAGGTGCTGGGGCTGATCCGACTGCGGCGCTCCCTGCCGCAGGTCAACCTCAAGAAGAAGCAGGTCTTCCGCAGCCCCTGCAAGCCCTTCTGCAAGAACCTGGCCTCCTTCAGCCGCGTCACCGAGCGTTCCCCTGTGATCGCCACCGACCTGCCCTCCGACCGCGAGCAGCTGTTCTCTCTGGCGGGAGCAGCCCGTAAGCGCGCCCTCCGCAGGCCCCGCGCACGCCTCTCCTAGCGCCAGGTGGTCGAGCTCTTCGAGCCCGGCCTGGCTCTTGATTGATGAAGCGCAAGCGTTCGCACCAGGCTTTCGAGCCCGACGAGATGCTGCTTGCCCAGCTGCAGGGTTCCGCGCCCGCCAGCTGGGAGGACTACCCCGATGGGCAACTCGAGCAGCTACTGGTGTTCGCCCTGGAGCGGCTGAGGAGAGGCCCGGGACTGCTGAGCCAGCTGGTTTCTCTGACGCGGCACCTGGGCATCCTCAGCTAGGTGGACGACCTCAAGAAGTACTTCGAGCTGGTGGAGGTGCAGCACTTCAAGGAGCAGCAGTCAATCATCACCTACAACGACATGGCCATGCACCAGTACTATCTGCTGCAGGGCGAGGTCAGCATCATGATCCCGGGCGAGCCAGAGGGCGAGGAGGGGCTTGGCGGGATGGAGCTGAAGCGGGTGCTGAAGAAACACGAGTTCTTCGGGGAGCAGGGCCTGCTGCACAACAGCCGGCGGACTGCCGAGGTGGTGGCCCGCTGCCCGTGCACCACACTCACCCTCAACAAGGCCTACTACGGGATACTGATCGAGCGCAGAGTCAAGAAGGAAATCGAAAGCAAGATCGATTTCTTTACTACCCACCTGCTGGCCGGCGAGCCCCCCTCCTCCAACTGCAAGTCCGCCTTGCTCTACAACTTCTAGCGATATGAGTACCCCGTCCACACCGCCATCCTCCACCAGGGCGCCCGATGCTAGTATCTGCACCTGCTGCTCGAAGGCGAGGTCGAGCTGCTGAAGAAGGATCGTGGGGAAGTCCGTCATCAGGCACGGTTGGCCCACCCGGGCGCTCTCCTCGGTGAGCCTCTGCTCGCTATCCGGCAGGCCAAGCAGGACAGTGCCGTCGTGGGGTACTCCGCAATCACCAAGTTTAGGTCGATTTTTTTGCGGATCAGCAGGTAGCATCTGGTCGAAGTTTACCGCTACCTGACTCCCCTGCAGAGGCTGCACTGGACTACGCTCTGCACACAGCTGAAGGAGCGTCGCGAGACTCTCCAGCAGCCGATCAAGAATTAGCACTACGACAGCCGCAAGCCTCTGCGGAACGAGCTTGCCGAGCTGCGGAATGAATCTCTACAGTATCAGCAGGCGATCGGGTACTGGCTTCTGGAGAAGCGGAGAGACTGCCGCAAGTTCAATTTCAAGCTTCTGCGGAAGCTGGGCGAGCACCGACCTAAGGCCGATTTCTCGCACCCCTTCCGCAATGACCTGCGTAAACGCCTGGATTATTTGTCGAAGAGCCAGGCAAGCAGTCCGCGCACGGGCCGGCCGAAACCCCTGTCACCGTCGATCGACCACAACAGCCCTGTGCAGGAGCAGCTGTCGGACCGGCACAACCAACTGTTCTACGCAACGATGACCCGCACGCAGCGCAACAGGCTGAAGCTGATCCGGACTCTGCGCAAGTGATCTGGATTCATCTGCGGCGCTTCTTCTGCACCACCTCGCGTGCTTCCTTCTCGACCTCCTTCTGCTTCTTGATGCGGTCCATCTTCTCGAAGTGCTCCTACTACATCTCCTCCGAGTCCAGCCCCTCCTCGGACAGCTCTTCCTCCTCGCTGTCCTCCTCCTCGCCCTCGTCGTCCTCCTCGTAGTCCGACTCCGAGTCCTCACTGTCCTCGAGCTCCTCGCTCTCGACCGAGAACGCGGAGTCCCCGCCGACCTCTCCGCCAGATTCCTCCTCGTCATCGTCAGAGTCCCAGGCGCACCAGGCGCCATCCTCGACGAACGAGTCGAACTCCTTGCGGATGGTGCCCAGGAAGTTGGGCCAGTCCATGTTGCGCTGCAGCTCGTAGAAGACGATGTTGTTCTCGTCCAGCCAGTCCTTGATCTTCTCGAGGCTCTCGATAGGGATGCTCTCCACCCGCACCACCGTCTCGTAGTCCTTCTGCACGAACACCAGGTCGAAGTTGCGCACGTTCGCGATCATCCGCTCGAACACCGCCACCTCCACCTGCTCCACCTCCAGCACGAAGAAGGGCTGGTCGACCAGCCCCACCAGGCAGGAGCGGGTGGGCTGCAGGAGGCTGGTCGATCGGAAGGGATTGCCGAAGAAGCCTTTGGCGCGGTTGGGCATCTCGAACTCGACAGCACGGCTGCTCTCCTCTCACAAGCATGGAGGAAGGCCTCGATCTCCTTGTCGATCTTGCGGCGCTTGGCGCGCTCGCGGTCCTCCTCGTCCCCTCATCTTCGAAGGCGCCCTTGCGGCGGTCGATGTCCTCGGAGGTGAGCCCGCCCTCCATGTAGAACTGGATGTCCTCGATCTTCTTCTTGTTGATGAGGAGGGGGTTCCGCAGGTGGAAGTGGATGGCCGCGATGATCTCGTTCGAGCAGGGCTGAAGAACGCGTGCCGGATGTTCGAGAAGATGATGTCGATCGACTCCGCCTTGGGCGAGCTGAACCGGAAGCCGTTCGTGTGGCAGTCCAGCGTCCCGGTCGTCTTCTTCTCGCCCAGGTTGGGCCGGACAGTCAGGTTCTTGAGCTGGGGGCGCTTCACCTTCGAGAGCACCAGCTTGTCCTGCTCGACGATCTCTTCGCGCATGTTCTCCTCTGCGCTGAACTGCTTGAACCGCTTCTGCAGTTCCTTCAGACGCTTGATGTTCTCGTTCATGCGCGCCTTGTTCTCGGATCGGAAGGTCAGCTCCTTGATGAACAGGGTCCGCCCCTCCTTGCGCGGGAAGGCGACTGCCGAACTCCCGGCCGGTGTGTGCAGGTTTATCCGCAGCACGATCGCCTTCTCCTCGTCGATCTTGCTGATGTTCTTCACCAGCCCCGCGTGCACGGGCAGGTGGGTCCCGCACACCGGCAGCAGCGCCGCGAACCGCTTGAAGTCCACTGCGATGCAGTTCTTCCGCAGATCCTTCGGGAACTCCTCGGCGCTGCGGTAGGTCTCGTACTTCTCCAGGTCGATGGTGTGCACCTTCTTCGCCTTGTGCCGCGAGATGATGCCTCTGCTCTTGATCTCCTCGAGCTTGAGTCGCCGCAGCTCGGCTTGGTGCTCAGTCCGCCCCACGATGTTCTTGTTGATCTGGGCGTTGGGCCGTCTCCGTGAAGTGGCGGGGAGAGGCTGGTTGACAGGCTCGTTTTCGTTGAACGAGTAGGAGATATCGCTCAGCCCCCGCAGCACGCCCGCAGTCAGGCACTTGGTCCGCTCGGCCTCGACCACGACCGTGTCTGAGATGAGGATCGCGAACTGGCGCTTCCCGTCGGTCAGGTTGTTCAGCCCCACACTCACGTTGAACACCATCCCGGGAGCCACTGCCTTCTCGCACTTTTCGTTGATCTGCAGCACGCTTTCCTTCAGTTACAGGCCGATCCCCGCTCCGAAGCTGGAAGGCACCTCCGTCCAGGAAAGCCTTCCCGAACAGCCTTGGCGGCCATGGCGTAGAGGTCCCTGAGCATGGCGCCCGGGCGAAGCTGGTCGATCAGGGTTTGCAGGAGCTTTTCACAGCGGGCGTAGCTGTCTTTGGCCTCCTTGGAGCAGTCGATGAGAAGGGTGCGGGAGCAGATGGCGTTGAATTGTTGGTACTCTGCGCCCAGTAGCAGCAGGATGGCGTCGTATTTGAGCACGTCCCGAGTGGACTCCGCCTGGAGCTTGAGGGTGTACTTGCCGCCGCTCTGGATCACTGGCTGGAAGGGCACCCCGATGAGCTTCGAGTCGAGCTTGAACTTGGACTCAAGTCGTTTCAGCTCGGCTGGGCGACTCGAACTGCTTTTCGAGGGCGGCGGAGATGTCGCAGTGGCGCATTTCCTTTTCGCTGTCGATGATGTCCTCGACCTCCTTGATGAGCCGCTTGGTGAACTCCGTGCAGGCGCGGCCGGCCTTCTCGCAGCGTTCCAGCTCCTCGGGGTCCTTGACTGTGAACAGTTAGAGATGAAGCCTGCTAGTTCGCACTTGGTGTGCAGCTTGGCCTCCAGGAACTTCCCCCACTCCTCACAGAACTCGCCCTTCTGGGGCTCGCGGAGGATGCTGGCCAGCTTGGGCACGCCCGCCGCGCCGGCCTCCACGTCCTTGAAGATGCGGACGAAGGCCTCTGCGTTGTCCTTGTCCCGAGTGTGGAACTCGAAGGCGAATTCGGGCACCTGCTCCTTCAAGGGCGCCAGGTACTGGACTGGTAAGAGCCTGACTCTTTTTGGTCGAACTCACGAAGTGCACCGATTTGCGGGTGAGCACCAGCCAGCGAATCCGTGAACTGGTAGCCCAGCAGCCAGATGTTGAAGGCGGGCGTCTTGACCTTGGCGGGGTCCTCCTTGCCGAAAGGCACCACCATGGCGTCGAAGTCGGCTGACTGGTCAGGATGGCACCTTCTTCCAGGCGGCCTCGATGACCTGCAGCTTCCGCCGGACCTGGGCAGTGTTGATTTCGACCTCCATAATCTAATTATTATAAGGGCGCCAAAACCAAACGATATTAAAAATGCCCTCCCCCGACGCCCGCCCCCGCCCGGCCCCAACCCCGACCCAGCCCCCCCACCCTCCGAATCGCGTCCTCCCGCCTTCCCCCCGACTCCGGCCAATTCTGGCCCTTCCCGCCAAACCACTTCGCATAGAGGTCATTCCTTCCGCAGCCTGGGGTCAATCGCTTCACCAGCTCCAGCACGAAGTACTCGCTGAACTCGGCTGCCAGGATGAACGAGTCCAGGTCCAGATACCGGTCCCGCCACTCCTCTGCAGCCAGTCCATTGAAGATCACGCAGAGCTGGCTGACCGATTTGTCGCGCATGGTCGAGTAGTGGAACGCGGCAAGTGAGGCGTTGGTCATGCCCGGGTAGTTGGCAGACCCGCCCTTCGTCCCGCAGTGAGGTAGAACCGCTTACCGAAGTCAGTCGCGAAGGTGATCGCATTGAAGACGGCCTCGATCTCGAGCTGCTCTGCGTTGCTGAAAAACCTGCGCTGGTTGACCAGCCTCGCGATCCGCTCGTACTCGTACGCCGAGGACCGCTCCAGCAGGTTGACGTGCACGTCGATCACCGCCGGGTTGAGGTAGAAGGCATCCTGGTTCCGCAGCTCGCCCGAGGAATCGGACTTGAGCCGCAGGTGCAGCTGTGCGGCCGAATCGCGCACCTGCTCCCGAGTGAGGTTCTTGAGCCCAGCGATCCACTCTTCAGGGCTGAGTCCCTGAGAGTTGTTCATGGGCGAGCATGCTGCTCACCAGGTACAGGGTGGGGTCATGGGCCTTGACTTGCAGCTCCTAGAAGATGACCTGGTCCACTCGCTCGGGGGTGAGCAGGTCGATCAGGAACTCAGTGTTGCAGTTCGATGAGAACTTTATCATCCCGAGTGCCACATCGCTCAGCCGGGCGCAGGAGGCGTTTGCGTCCAGGGTCGATTTCCAGAGCGCGTGGCCTGAGTCCACGTGCGGAAGGTAGTAGCGGTCGATCTCTGTCAGGGGCACGCACTGCGCCTTGTCCAGCCGCTTTGCCGCCACCTCCTTGGCGTACGTGATAAGCACAGTCACTTTGAACACCGAGCAGATGGCTGGACCTTGTCCGGCCGGATTGCCAGGCTTCCCCAGCTGCCCTCTAAGGCAAGTGCGCCCCTTTCGTCCTGGCTGAGGAACTCGTAAGTAGACTGCGCTACCATCTTGAAGTAGAGGGCGGTCAGCTGCTACTCAGAATTGATTGCTATCTAGACTTCAGAGACGTCCAGCTTTTAGTCGAAGACGACCAGTGCCACGCCTGGGAGTGGACGCTGTCGATGAGCCAGTGCGCGTCCTCGATCGAGCCCGAGCGCTGGTGCAGGTCGGCCATGTCCTTCACGAAGTCTGCCTCAGACACCTTATGGCGGAAGGATGCGGCTTGCCCTGGCGTATATGGCAGAGTAGCTGCCGTAGTTGTAGTTATCAACGATAAAATTGAGCAGTTTTCCGGAGACAGTGCGGTGGCCTTTACCGCAGCCATCAACAAGCACAGCATTTAAAGGATCTGATTTTGACATGAACATAAGAGCTTGGCTTGATTAATTCGGTATCAATCATGGTGCTTAAGGGAGCATATCGACCTTTGAGCCTGAATTGGGTTTCAATACAAAGCAGAATTAATCAATGCTCTACTGTACGTTTAAGTACTTGGTAGATTGAATAGCTCAAACGAATTAGGACAGAGTTATTTGTGAGAGGTTTACGGTAGTTTCTGCAGGGCATTAAAGTGTGAATTACTCGAAGTATAAAAAAGATCTAAAAGGGACGATCACAACTATTATAATTTATTAATAAATATTAACGATGGATGATTGTATGAATACCCTTTCAAGGTCAGTGCTAAAGGCCGGCTCTGCGTCTTTGCAGGCCTGAATTTAACCGAGGATGCGCTGGAAGGCCTAGCAGAAGGCGCTGCAGCGGGGCTACTGCTGTCTGCAGCGGGTCAGCTCTTTGTTCAGCTACAGGATGTGCCGGATCAGGACGTTGTGCCGGCGGATGATCCTCCGCATGGGGGAGACCTGGCTAGACTGCCCCTTGCGCTCGAGCACCTGGGTCATGACATTAGCCCGGTTGAGCAGAGGGTTATACAGGACCGCAGCGCCAGGCCGGTCCTGGACTGCACTCTTCATGAAGCCGTACAAGTTGAGTTGCCTCACGAAAGAGAGGAAATTAGCATGCTTCATGTAGCGGGGCATGACTTTGCTCTAGAACTATCCGATGTCCGGCACCACGATCTCGCGCCCCTCCTCGTCCCAGACGAAACAGCCGGCTCTAGTCCTGCAAGAGCCTCTTTATTAGTCTCGTGAACTTACCGGTCTGTCTGCTGCCCTCCTCCATCTAATTAATGCAGGTCAACCGGTAGGCTCTGCTGGCCAAGGTGGGCCATCTCAAGGAGCAGGGGGGAGGAGGCATCATGCGCGAGCAGGTGAGAAGGGAGATTCTCGAAATCAGCTCGAACTACAAGCACCAGTTGCGGGATCTTCGGAGGCAGGGGGTCGACCGGCCCGACAACAAGGATGCAGCTGCCGAGGACTCGACGATCGACTACGGCCGGCAGAAAATAGCTGTTTCTGCACCTCCGGTCAAGAAAAGATCAGCGTCCCTCAAGATCAGGGAGACTTACTAACGAAAAATCAGTGGGTCTCTAAATTCGATCGGCTGGCGTTCGAGAACAGATTCCGGCAGCACATCGGCCGGAAGAAAAGCATGAAGGAAGCCTGCTCCCACGAAGGGCTGTAGGGGAATTAGCTGGGTGACAGGGACTTGAGGGGGAAGTTTCACTAGCTCGAGAAGAAGAGAAAAGAGATCAAGAAAAAAAGGATCACGCATCAGCGCAAGGCCATGCAGGACCAAAGGATGCGGATCTTCGCTTTGCTGCCCAAGCAGGCAGCAGGCTTGGTTAGCAAATCAGGTCTGCGGTAGCATCTCCTCGCCAACCCCGAACTCATGCTGCTGTACAACATCAACCCTCTCTCACTCTGCGACTAGCTCGAAAACTACGAGTCTGAGCGAGTCGGGGCCTTTTCGTACAAATAATTCTGTAATTTCTTGCTTCAAGAGCGAATTCCTAACGATCTCGATATTTCAAGGCCAACCTGCCGAGGCCCTCCGCGAAAAAAGTGTGGACCTCGCGAGAGGGAGGTAGTTTGTGGGCGGGGATTATGTGATCGCGGTGGTCAAAAGGATTTTCAAGGAGACGTACATGTTCGACCACGAGCATGTGAAAACCAAGGTCTTCTTTCATGCCATGTGGTCTTTCCTTGCCAGGCGCAGACAGCTGAACCTTCCAGTCCAAGCCATCCCTAGCATCTCCCGGCAAGTGAGCATGCAGAGACTGACCCTCGACCTGTTCTTCCTCAAAGAAGAATGGACACTCGACCAATATACCTCGCCTTTTACACATCCGGCCCTAAAAAGGCCTACCACTTCGCAGACCGGGATAAGGCAGTCCAAGAACTAATAGTAAATGGGTACTTCGATATGCACCGAGTCGTGCTGGCGAACGAGATTGCTATGATACTGTTGAAGGAGGTGTACCGGTTCAGTCCGAAGCATGCGGGCGGGTATGTCAACGTGGCGAGGTTTGGCAGGCAGGTCAGGAGGAATACGAGGTTCGCGGTGGTACAGCAAAGTCAGGTCAGGAAGGTGGCATGTGGGAATGTGCCGGCTGAAAATTTCTAGCAGTGTTTGGACAGGTTGCTGCAGGAGAGCTACGAGTTCATGGAATTATAAGAACTGATCGACTTTTTTTCATACGAAGGCAGGCCAGATAGCGTGATAGACAAGCTGGCATAGCAAAATGCCCAGGTTCTTGATTCCGAGAGCGAGGCGAGCGACGCCAAATTCGAGAGAGTTAGAAACTACAGGTTAGACCGGTTCAACAGGAAGATCAAGGAAAACGAAAAACACTTTTAGCGGAACCTGGAGGCCAAAATGAAGTTTACATCACGATCCCGATCGAGCCTGACCTTCTCGGATCGAAATTGCCCACCAGACTCATACACAGGAAATTCGAGCAGAGCATGGCCGACGAGTCCTTGAGAGCTGCCCAGGACAGGCTACCACTACAGGCAACGCCCCTGCCAAGGAGCACTTCTTTACCGATCTTCGAGATGATGCAGCGCAGATGGGCATAACACAAGCAACGACTTTAATTAGCCAAAGAGTAGCGGGCTAGAAGCTTTAATCATAAACGAGAACTGAGCCTGAAGCGGTGGTAGAAAAAGCCAGCTGTCCCGAAGTTCGTGGCCAAAAAGCTGCCAGCCTTTTTCAGGAAAAAAAGCTCGGATGTCCAGTCGTAGGGCGGCAAGGTCTCTTCTGAGCAGCAAGAGCCTGAAGAGGATTCGCATTTTAGCATGCGCAACAGGAGCCAGACCGTCCTTTCATTAATGAATAAATTTTTATTTGAAATTGTCTCAATGGTGATGAGATAGTGCAGTACTAGCGGCTCTCTTATGAGAACCTCACTTGATCGATCGTTTGACTGGTGAATAAGGTGCAAATCTAGTACCGGTTTCGTCCAGGTATTGGAGACATCATGCATTTTACTTGATCCCGCTCAAATGACCACATCTAGCCAAATTTAAAGATGCCGCAAGAAGAGTTGCAGTACAGTCTGACCGCATACGAGGAGTCGCAGGAGGTGCTCGTACGAAAGGCCTACAAGTGTTTTGACCTGGACCTGCCCTTCAAGAACATGGATGCTGAGAAAAGCAAGCATGTGAAGTCGATCCTGCAGCTTGTCAAAAAGGGGCTCATCCAGCAGTCCCTCGGCAGTCTGAAGCTAGTCAACGATCAGTACAAGGTGCCGGAAAGGGCGCGAGAGGTCGAAGTCCTGAAGTTCCGCAAGGAACTGTTCGAAAGGATGGGGGCAGGCTAGAAGTGGCTGGAAATCTTCGACTCAGGCGAGCAGTTTATCGACTTGCTGATGGACAAGATGGAGGAAATGGAGAAGTAGCTAAGCGGGTGATATGCATGTATTTCATTACCTATACTAATTCTGCGATGGAGCAAAATGTTGAAATCGACGGGCTGGTCCAGCTGGGCAAGCTGGTCAGGAAGGTGGAAAGAGTGCGGTGCAAGAAATATGAGTCTGTGGCAGGGCTGCTCGCTGTTGATAGCCAGGCGACTGTGCAGTCTTAAGACCAGCAAGTCCGAGAAGCAGAAATTTACAAGATCGCGCTCGAGAACACTCAGAGTCTATTAAGCCGGCTGTAGGAGGAAGGCAGGCTCTATCGACCCGAGGACTATTTTGTTGAAATGATCAAGAGTGACAAGCACATGGCCACCATCCGCAGGCGACTTGTAGAGGCCCACGAGGATCTAACTAAAAAGATGAGCGTGCGGAACTGGTAAAAGAGGAAAAAGAAAATTTCAAAGAAGAGGGCCCCCAAAAGCCAACCAAGGGGGACTAGCGCCGAAAGCGCAAGGAGCAGGCAGAAGGCCCCAGGCTGAAGGGCAAGCACAAGGCCAGCAAAAACATCAAGGGCAAGGGCAAAAAAGACAGCAAAAAAAGGCCCCACAAAAAGGGGAAGTGAACTTGTACCGATCGACGATAAAGTCAGAGGTGGCTGTTCCTGCGGCTGACCATCCTGCTCAAGTGCTGGATGTCTTGCTCGACCCTGACGCGGTCGGTCGCCTGTCTTTTCTTGGCACTGTCTGGGTCCAGGCCGTTGATCAGGCTGTCGCGGCCGAGGGTTCGGAGGTTGTCCAGAAACTCGGTTTTGATTTCCTGGAGGACGGTTTTGAGCTGGCTGCCTTGCCGGCTGACACCCGGCTGTTGGTTGAGCAGGCGGCTGGCACGGCCATACTTCTGCTCCAGGAAGCGCTGGTAGTCCTGAAGAGCACGGCTGTCGTCCCTTCTTGCCACTCGAGCTGTGCTGCAGGAACGATTGTGTCTGTTTTATAGGAGGTGGAGGCAGCTTTCATCGAACTGCACGCAGGCTTATTTCTGGGGGCTGAACACTTTCTTGATTATGCTGGCTTTTTTGTGCCGGTCCTGCCAGGTGCGCTTTTTCTTGGGTTGCTTTTGTTAGGCGTGCTGTGGGGATTTGAAGCCGGGGCAGGTGGGCTTGCTGCAGGAATGGACCCTCTGCAGGCCAGCAGGGTGGCTGGCGTCTCTTGGCTAGCGGGAGAGGCCTGCCCTGCAGATCGAGGAGAGCACGGCCTGCAGGATGGGTGCAAGAGGGTGGTCCGGCATCCAACGGCTTTATTAAGATCACTGGATCATCCGCTCCTTCTTACGCTTGCGGGTGAGGTACAGCCAGCGATAGGCAAACTTCACAAGAGCACGGTACTTGTGCTGCTCTGCAACTGCTCGGCCAGCACCTCACCCATGGAAATGGCCTTGGCCCTGGCCTTGTGCTTCGCGGCGCTGATATTCGCAAATGACAGGCCCTCCGCACAGGCATACTCTGCTCTTCTCTGGATCTCCTTCACGACCAGATTCATGGCAACCCTGGCGCTGATCGCCATGTTCTCCTCCTTGAGCGCCTGGATCTTGGCGTTGTAGGCTTTGCCTTGCTGCCGCAGCTCCTGCAGCCGCAGCCGGAGGGACTTGTGCTCGCTCTCGTGGGAGTTGTACTCGCTTTGGAGTTCGTCGAGCTATTCCTACTGGTCGTGTTGCTGCCGGCGGGCGAGTTGGAGGAGGGTGCTGGTTTTGATAGTGTCTTGTTTGGATTTGCGTTCGCACCGGGCTTTGTCGAGTTTGTCCTGGTAGAAGGGTCATGAAGTTTGTTACTGCAGGGTTGCTGGCTCGAAGCTTGGCGAGGAATGCAGCCTTCTCGTCAATTTTGTCCTCCTTTTTCTATTTCTTGGCTTCTTTGCCTTTCCTTCGCTTCAGCTATTTCTCCTTCTGCTCTTTCTCCTTGGCCTCCTTTTCCTTCTATTTGTGCTATTTGTGCTACTCCCCTTACTTCTACCTCTTTTCTTATTACTGCCTGCTTTTCAGTGCCTTTTCTTACTTCAGCAAAGTTCTCACCCGCTCGAAGACATCCACCTGATAAACAGGGCAGTCGGTACGCCTGATGGGCAGTTCAGAGTCAGTCGTCACTCTACTCGACGCACGCTCAGAATCAACCTGCATCAGGCCAAGCTCGCTGAGATCGATGTCAAAGTAAAAAGGCGGAGAAATCAACCCAGTCAACCTCGCATGTCTCTGCTTCAAACCCGCGCACAGTATCCTGGCCAGTTCTTGCAGCAGACTAGCAAAGGTCGGTGCCGACTGCTTGCAGATATCTTCAAGCTTGTGCTAGGAAATTATGGCGACACTGCATTTGCCTTCGGCCTTGTAGCTTTGGTCTAGCGTGCTCTCTGCAAGGAAGGCTTGTAGGGTTAGGATCCTTCCGGCTGTGATGCTTTCGCCTTGGTCACTACGCACCCCTCCTTTCACGACGAACACCAAGCACCGGCACACCAGCCCGGCCCGCAACACCTCCTACCCGTCTTCCAGCTCCACCACCCGCATCGACGCCACTAAAGTCTTAAAGTCCTTTCGGTCAAGACCATTGCTAAGAGCTAGCATTTCCCCGCGATCGAAGCAATCGAGAATCTTTTTTTAAGGCCATTTCGCATCGACTGTCGTGAGGGCCTTGGGTGGCTCGAGGCCGAGGTACTGGTGGCTTACGGTTCGGATCGCGACGAGGGAGATTGTGCTTAACAGTCTAGCGTAGAGCAGGGGCTTGAGCCGGCTGAGCAGCCGAAGCTCACTGACTCGGATGGCGAGCACCAAGCCGTCCTGCTAGCCGATCACGTCAAACAGGTGGTACATGTTTCCTGGCAGGCTGAGCGTGCCCATATACCCGATCACCTCACCGGGATGCACATAGCCATAGATTTTATTGTCGATCTAGACCATGGCGCTTCCGAGCAGCAGAAAGCCGAGGTAGTCGACCAGCTCACCTCTTTTCGCGAGGTAGGTGCTCTTCTAGAACCTGAAGATCTTGGCCAGCTCTGCAATCCCTTGAATTTCGATGGCTTTCCAGTCCCGCCAGAACTCGTAATGAATCATGGCCAGCTGCATGATCTTCACCCTCTCCTCAAGTTCCAGGTCGCTCCTCGGAGGGGCCCTAAACTCCTCGTACTTCTTCTCCATCCGGTTATTAATACAGCATTCGCAATATCGCATGCACCTGTAAGACCTGCTTAAGCATTACCTGTCGGTGTACGGGTCAATCCAGAGCTGCATTCCGTCAGCATGCCCCTCTCGCAGCTGCAGGCCATCGCGCTCAAGTGCAACAGGGACATGGAGGAGCTTGCCAGGCATTAGAGGGAGTCCGTGCTTGCGCTTGCGCATTCTCCGCCTTTCTTTCCTTTCATTGTGACGCTCGCGCACAGCACACTAAATCGACTAGCGAATGGGCAGCTTGAGCCGGTGAGCGGTGAGGGTGGGATGGCTGCTTTGGCGAGTAGTTTTAGAAAGTATGAAATGGCGACGGGACTGACAGATGGCCTGGCTGAAGAGTTTGAAGCGTTGGGGGATGAGAACGGTAGTTTTGTGATTGCGACGGCTGGAAAAGTACTGCTTTAGCTGGCTCGTAGGGCTGTCTGTAAGGAATTGGCTGGAAAGGTAAGAGAAGCGGCAATACGAAGGCCTCTCGTCCTTCCTTACTTCGAGGTCGGCTTTCGAGATGTGCGGAAACTGTAGGCACATGCCCCCAGACGGGGTGTCACAAAAACCTGCAGAAAAACTTTGTTAGAGCGTATCGACCTGTAAACCAAAGGCCAGCAAGTCGACCTCCAGCCAAACCACGCCAAAGACAAAGACAAATAGAGACCACTCGACCGTACCCACGACCGAGGCAAGGTGCGGCTGCTAAAAGTAAAAACCTAATAAATAAGCCCGTAAAAGCACAAAAGTCAGTGTCGGTGCTAGCCACCCGAGAACCAAGGCGAGACCAGTCCGACGAGCAGAGGAGAGTGGACAGGCTGCTCAAGATGCTGGCTGACCGCAACAAAGAGATCAAGAGAACCATCACAGAGAGCGAGAGCAAAATGTTGTTGTATAACTGATACTGTGTTCTGCAAGGTCAGTAGTTTGGGTGAGATCGATTGGTCTTGGTCGTGTTGGAGGTTGACTTTATGGCGAATAAAGTTATTACTTTGGCTTGCAAATCGGGCCAGGTTTTTATGGGGAGGGTCATTTTTGGCCAATCCAGAATGTACCAGCACCCGATCCCATCAGGTGACTTGTCAGGAGCCGTAATGTCAGGGAGTCCTTATCAAGAGGCAGCCAGGTCACCAAACTAGTTCAAGTTCAGCAAGCCGAGGCTGCAGTAGTAGCACCTCTCTCTGATGAATTATGTTCCGATTCGCGATTATTAGATAGCTAGCAAGTGCTGTTTTGAATCCGTACGCGATAAAATTAATGAGCGACAAAGGGGACAGTCTGCGCGAGACCAACTTCTGCTCGGACCGGCTGGAGTCGACCGACCGCGAGAGGGACGGCGTGCTCGCCCTCGTCAAGCACAACCTGACCGTCCTCTTCACCAACTACGTCAACCTCTACAAGGTCTGGGTCATCAACGAGGGAGGCGACAAGTACCACGACTTCATGAAGAACTGCAACCGCGAGATCGACCTGCAGGCGCGCGCCCTCATCGTCTACTGCCGGGCGATCGGCGAGGACCCTTCCCGCCTAAACGACAAGGCCCTTCTGTACAAGGCCAAGGAGCTATAGCTCGGAGAGGTGGTCCGCCAGGCCCAGGACGTCGAGTATGAAAAGAAGATCCTGGAGAACTTCGCCCGCGCGCAAGAGACCTTTATGGAGCTTGTGGAAGGGCTGAACAAAAATCCCGAGAAGAGCTTTACCGAGATCATCGCGGTGCTGCTCAAGGAGGTAAACGACCTGTTCCTGCAGATCGACCTGAGTCTGGCCTCGAGACTGATCAAGTACGATATTTTCAAGCTCCGTCAGGACGAGTCCAAGGTGGAGGCCCACTCCGGAGACGCCGGCAAGAAGCAAGTCCAGCCCGTCTTCCACACTGAGCGGCTGAAGTTCCGCAAGCCGTTGGAACGGAAGGCACTTGATTTCGTGGCCAGCGACAAGCACGCCGAGTACATCCTGGCAGCCGCAAAGGCCTACTCGCGAGTGGTGCCTCTGCAGCTGGGCTACTTCATTCTGGACGAGCAGACGACGCGCAGGCGGAGGTCAAGGCGGGCAGCTACTTCAACACGGTGGACTAAGAGGACGGACTGCTGAACGTGCTACACTTCTTCGACCCGGGCACCAAGGACGTGGTCTTTTACAAGGTGGACGAGAGAGAAGGCCTGCACAGCCGGGAGAAGGAGATCCGGGTGACTCTGAACATCGGGTTTCTGTTCAGCAGCCGGGTGAAGTCGGTGATCACCTAAAAGGGCGACATCTTTGTGCTGTCCGCCAAGAACACGGCCTTCGACACCTCGTTCTACCAGCTCGACCGCGAAAAGATGACTCTCAAGCCCAGGCCCGCCCTCCCCGAGGGACGCGAGGACTACTCCCTGGCCTACATGAACAAGCGGGTCTACCTGGTGGGCGGACGCAGCCGGGAGGAGCGGTGCTCGAAGGAGGGCTTCGTCTACAGCATCGAGAATCGCAAATGGACCCCTCTGCCCGAGATGGGGGTGGGCGTGCGGTTCTGCGCCTGGCCCCACTGGAAAACCGCTACCTGCTAAAGATCAGCGGACTGAACGAGTTCGACTACATCGACAAGTCGGTGGAGTGCTACGACTCGGTGCGGCAGGGGTGGAGCACGGTCAAGCTGGAGAGCAGCACCGACTCCATCGAATACATGGAGAAGGCTTTCGCGATCCCCCTGCAGCACAAGCGCTACCTGATCTTCGGCGGCAAGAACATGAACGGGTCGCCTGCTCACCAGGTTCAAGCAGAACTCAGGGTTCTTCCTTGAAATCGAAGAGATCCGCGAGCGGAAGGTGAACCCCAGCCGGGTGCAGGGCGGCTGATGCCCCTCAGCTCGCGGCGGAGCAGCGTGCTGGCTCGGTGGGCGAACTGGAGGAGGGGGGTACTGGCTGCTGCACCAGGACGCGGTACTTCATGCGCAAAAAATATATCTGACATGCAAATCTAGGCTCCCGACCTGACCAAGCTCAGCCAGAAGGCCGCAGAGCTGGAGAAGTCCCTGGCCCGCGCCGCCGCCAACCCCGCCGCAGACCCCGCCCGCATGCTCGTCCACAACCTGCCCGCCATCCTGGCCCAACTCTTCGATGACCAGGCGGGCTGGCTCAAGCTGCTCGCCGAAAACCCGCGCGGGGAGAGCCTCATGTTCCGCGTGCTGTCGCTGCTTTCACCGGGGCAGCCAACAGCCTCTTCCACCTCGTGTTTGACCATTACGCGCGTTCCGAGATCGCTCTGCCTTAGGAATGGATGCCTGCCTCCGTCCGGGACGGCCTTAAGAACAACTCGGACCGGTATCAGCGCTCGCTGGAGGGGTTCGTCCGCACCAGCGAGAAGCATGTCTGGCTGCACGCCTCGGACTGGTTCATCTTCGCGTTGCTGCATTTCCTGCGCTCTTCAGGCGGCAGAACTCATCGGCGGTTCAAAACCCTCGAAGACTACATCTGCGACTACTTCTACCAGGACATGATCACCCAGCCGGTGATGATCCTCTTCAGAAGGGTGGCCTGCTACTTCGCGGGCGGCAGCACCTACGAGCACGCCCGCATGCACCGTAAGCTCGTGTTCATCGTCCAGGAGTGTCTGGCGGATTTCCAGCCTCGCAAGCAGGCGCCTCGGGCCAGCGTGCCCAGGCCCGCCCTCGTTGTCGTCCTGGCAGTAATGCTGCTCGCCTCTAGGGGCAAGCCTGGCGATGACGAAGCTGGCAAATTCCGGGAGCGGGTTGAGGCCTTTATAATGGCCGTGCTCAAGGACTGGGACCGTGACCTCTCCAACACTGACACGGCGCTTGGGGACCTGGGCAGGCTCTGGCTGCTCCTGAGCGGGGTGTCCGAGCGGGCGGAGGCGGACGTGCTGGCCTACGCGCAGAAGTACGAGTTCGCCGCTCAGCAGAAGCCAAAGTATCTCAAGAATTACAGCCCGACCTTGCTGCAGTTCGAGGAAGCAACCTTTCGAAGATGGTTGGCCTTGAGTTCCTGGAAAAGATGGCAGACTGCAAGGAAATGCTCTGTCCACTCGACATCCAGTTCCTCATGAACTCGCAGATGGCGGGCTCGCTGGGGCTGGCCGACCAGACCCTATGTGCCAGGTTGCTCTGCAAGATCGAGGCGCTTCAAGACTACTTCCAAAACCTCCGGAGCTTAGCGGCAAGGAATTCCTCAGAGCAGAGTTCGACGAGGTGATGGCCTTCTTGGCCGAAAGGTGGCAGGTGTCCAGGGAAAGTCTGCCATGTCCCCTCGCAGCCGCCTCTCTCGCAGCCTTGTCTCATCACGCCCCGCCTTCGACTACTCCTGCTGGGAAGGGCCGCTGACCTCCTCCGAGAGCTACGTAGCGTACAAAGTGCTGTACTGCCTGGCCCGAGGGGTGGGACTGCCTGACCGGGGGTTCAGGCGAGACACCACGGCTGCGACTGCGGCCCCTGGCGAAGTACTCGAACCTGATGGGTCTGGGGCTGCTGGGCTGTTGGTCTGGCTGTGGGCGGGGACTGTGATTGTCATTAGCATGATGAAGATCGCGCTGTGCCAGAACCGAGTGTTTCCCAACAAGAAGGAGACCCTCGAGAGCATCCGGGAGTGGGTCACGAAGGCGGGCGAGGCCGGCAGCCAGCTCTGTCTGCTGGGAGAGTGTTGTAACTCCTTCTACGTCAAGCAGCATCTCCATGCAAATGCCTAGGAGCTAGCCTCTTCGCAGACCTGGCGCTGCTGGGCGAGCTGTCTCGCAAGCACGATCTGTTCATCGCAGGGTCGATGCCCGAACGCGCGGGGACAAGTTCTACAACTCGGGTTTCGTGGTGGGACCCAAGGAAGGGCTGATGCTTCACTATCTGAAAGCTCACCTGTTTGACATGGAGCTGCCGACCCGCACCTACCGGGAGAGCGACATGTTCTCGGCAGGCGACGAGGTGAAGGTCGTGGACATCGGCCACTGCAAGATCGGGATGGGGCATCTGCTACGACATCCGATTTCCTGAGCTGGCGATCAAAATGGCCCTGATGGGGGCGGACCTGCTGGTCTACCCCTCGCTGTTCTCGATGCCCACCGGGCCGGTCTACTTCGAGCCGCTGATCCGAGCCCGGGCGATCGACACCCTGTCCTTCTGCGCTGGCGACTAGTTCGGCGCGCGTGGACAAGGAGCAACACCCAGGGATCTACCAAAGCTGGGGCCACTCGCAGCTGGCGGGGCCCGACGGAGGCGTGCTGTGCAAGATGGGACGAGAAGGAGGGCATGCAGCTGGCGGAGGTGGACATCGCGCAGAGCAGGCAACTGCGGGAGAACATCCCGGTGCTGAGGCAGCGCAGGAGGTAGCTCTACGGACTATGATCGATCAGCATGCGCCCACGACGGTGATGTGGTTGCTGGGGTGGAAGCGCAGCCTCATCAGCCGCGCCTCCTGCCCGATGTCCAGCACCTGCTTCGGCCGGATGTGCCCGTAGATGTTCTCTTCGTCCTCCTTGCCCCGCCCCCTCCAGCTCCACCAGCTCGCCGATGTCCCGCGTCGGCTTCTAGAGCAGGTCGCTGACCATGAAGATAGCCAGCTCCTTCTTCGAGCAGCAGGCGAAGGCCCGCCCGTCCACCGAGAAGTCCAGGTCCGTCACAGCATCCGCGCCTCCCTGCGCTCGGGGTTCAGCTTCTTGCGCAGGTAGAAGAGGTTGAACACGTTGAGAGCAGTGCCGGCGGGCAGGTTCCACAGCACCATCTGCCGGAGGTGCTCTGCAGTGACCATGTACTGTCCGGAGTAGTCGATGGTGAGTCTGTGGACGGGCTCCGCGGTGTAGATGACCTTGAGGGCGATCTTGCTGCGCACCTCCAGAGACGCATGGTCTTGTCCAGCCCCACCGTGAGGATGTACTCGTTGTTCCGCAGGAAGATGGCCAGTGTCACGTCCCGCGTGTGCTCTGCGTAGATCCGCAGGGTGTGGTGCGTGTCCGTCCGCCACAGCCGAGCGGTGCAGTCCGCGCTCGCGCTCAGGAAGTACAGGCCTGTCTCTGCCCCACCGTAGTGACCAGATCGTCTTCAGGTGGCTCTTTGTAGTTGGCGATGCACTGGCCCCGTCGCAGGCACCAAAGCCGGATACTGAAGTCCATGCTCGCGGACAGTAAGTAGCACTAGTCCTGGCTCACCGCCAGTGCAGTGATACATCCTTCGTGGCCCTTCAGGCTCGTGTACCCTTTCCAGTCCCGCCTGCTCCAGCCCGTGCCCCCACCGGGTCCTCCTCCAACTTCGAGAAGTTGAACGGCTGGCGCACTACAACCGCGTGGGATTGAAATACGCTGATGCTGCCGGTGGTGCTGCCCAGCACCAGCACCCTTGACACAAAGTCAGCCACGTGATACCGCACCGGACTTTCAGCAGAAGGACGTCAGGGTGACGACGACGGTGAGATCCGTCCGGTCGATGAAGGCCCGGACAAAGCCAGCCCTGACCCGCAGCCGCCAGTTGAGCATGCGGAGGGCTCTTCTTGGAGTCCGCCTCTTCCTCACGATAGACTCCTGACTCCTTGAAGAGACTGGAGCTGGAGTTGGTGCGAGCACTGCGCAATGCCTCGTAGCTGTCGAGGTGGCGGAGTTCGTCGAGGCTGAGGGTGTGTGGCAGCTCGATCGCGTCTGCGCGGTCGTTGAGCTGGCGCAGGTAGTGCGGCACGGCCAGCCCCCGAGCCTCCTCTGTGCGGTTGACCACGAAGTTGACTTGCTTGCTGATGACTTTCTGCTCGATCAGCTTCAGTCGCAGGAAGAACACGTAGTTCTGCAGGTTGCGGAGGGCGTAGTAGGGGATCTGCATCTCGATGGGGCCGGCCTCGTCCAGGCTCAGCTGCTTGTCGAACTGCGTCTTGTTGAAGAAGGTCCGGAAATAGGCTCGAGCCCCTTCCACGCTCGGATCCTCGCGAGCCTTGGTCCTGCGCCTGTGTTCGCGGAGGAACTGGCCGACCAAAAGCAGACAGAACTGCTCGAAGGGGCGTCCTGAGCTCGCAGTTGAGGACGCGCAGGTTCTGGCAGAAGAGGGACAACTCACCGCGGAGGGCCGCGTCCTCGTCCATTAATTTTAATAAACAGTCAGAGCAGTCGCTTGATGGCCTACAGACGCCCGCCCAGCGCCCCTTCTCCCAACAGGTAGTACAGCCGCCGGGCCAGCTGACTCACTGCAGAGTGCACTTCCGGCTTGCTGTCCTCCGCCAGTCGGCGTCACCGCCCCCACCAGGTGCTTCTGGAAGCCGTTCTTCGCCAGGAACTTGTCCAGGTCAGTGTCCAGCAGTCCCAGTAGGTGCACCTTCAGCTTGGGCAGTGCGAACATGAGACTGTTGAGAAGGTACTGCCCGACGACCGCGTGACCCACCTTGGCGACGTAGGCCGAGTAGACCTGCATGGCCCCCTCCTTGAGGAGCATGCCGGGTGAGGTCGGTGACGATGACATTCGCGTAGGCGAGCAGGGACTCCCTGCTGGCCTGGCCGACCACCCGGAGCATGGCCTCGACGGCGGGCCCTGGCCACCGGGCGCTAGGGTCTGCGATCATTTTGTTCAGATTGTCCAGGAACTTTATGTAACACCGGTGCAGGAAGAAATACTCACCGTGCAGTCCGAGCAGCTCGAGGCCCAGCTCCACTCCCCCCAGCCGCTGCTTGGCCGCGGGGTCCAGCATCAGCCCCACTGCGTCCTCCAGCCGGTTCATTGTCCTGCGGCATGCCCAGCACCAGGATCTTGCTGCGGTTTCGTGGAGGCTCCTTGGGCGGTTAGGGGATCGGGCTCAGGCGTCTTTTACTCCTCACTCCTTCGGGGATGGAGGGCGGCGGGGCTGTCCGAGTGCCAGCTTTTTGTGGTACGATTCGGAAATGTGCCTGCGGACCAGATCGGCATGGCCGGCCTGGATGAGGCTATTAAGAACGTTGCGGGCCAGTACCCGCACCTCGGAGCACCCCTCCCCCATGAAGTTGTTGAACATCCGCAGCACTTTTTCGCTCTCCTTGGGGAAAAATCTGGGTTGCTACACCAGCTTCTCCAGAATGTTGCCCACACAGACCTTGATGGCCAAGCTCTTCGACTGGTGGAAGCTGGCCAGGTTCGCCAGAACGGTGCTCTCGGGACCGTTCTCGGCAGACGATCACCATCGACTTGCGCACCTCCTCTGCGATGAAGTGGTTGGGCGTCCATGGTGCGCTTGAGCAGGCGGCCAATTACCAGGTCGATTTTCGCCGTCCATGGCACTACCCAGCCGCCTGGACATCTCGCCAACAGTCATCAGGGCGTTTTTGGCCAGCGATGATCGCGGGCTCTCTGCGATCCGGGTGATTTCGAGTACAAGTGGCTTGACGTGGGCCGAGGCCACGGCGGCAGGGCTGTTCTCGACTAACTGCCGGAGGGAGAGCAGTCCGTTGTAGTTCTTCTGCCAGTTCTTCGTGCCGCAGATCGGCGAGCAGCCCGTTGACCTCCTCAGAGTCCTGCCGCACCTAGAGCAGGCGGCTGTAATCGACAGCGAGGGACTGCGCTTCCGGCGAGAAGACTTGGTGGTGGTGCTGTCTCCCTTGAGTAGGACTTGTCAAGCTCCTGCTTGTAGGACTTGGAGGTGACCTTGAGGAGGTCGACCTTGCGGGAGGGCAGCTGCTTGTGCTGCTTGAGGAACATGCTCTTGTTGATCGAGGGCAGGAACAACTCGTCCTCCCGCCTGCGGGGCTGGCTCTCGCTGTGCCGATCGAGGTCGGACTCGTACTTGCTTTCGCTGGCGCGCAGGTTGGCGCTCTGGCCCTCGTGGTAGCGGGGGCGGGCGGACACGTTGCTTGACTGAGGAGGCGATCTTACGGGCCGAGGCTTCGCGGGGGACGGTCCTGGGCTCGTGCTTGGGCATAACCTTCTCGACCTTCTCCAGGAACATCTCATAGTAGATTTTGTTGATGCGACTCTCCAGGAACTTCTTGCTGGCGGCACAGGCCTGTTCGCTGCGGGTGGCCATGTGCGCACAGGCAGTCCAGCGCCTTGATCTTTAGCTTGGTCCGATGGTCGTCCAGCACGTGGATGATCTCCTCCAGCATCCGCTCCAGCCGTCCGCCTCCGAACTCCTCCTCCCCGAAGACCTGCGTCAGGAGGGTCAGGATCTCCTCCTTGAGGGACAGGTTGGGGGACTTGCGGAGGAAGGAGAGGAGGTGCTCGATGAAGCCAGGGAGGCGCATGTAGTCGGCCTTGAGGATGCGGAAGACCGCCTGGCGGACAGAGAGCTTGCTGTCGCCCAGCTTTCGATGAAGGCGGGAGAGAGGCCTCTGCCAGGTTGCTCATCGCCTTGTTCTCCAGCACGATCTCGATGATCTTGACCGCCAGTAGGCTGACCTTAAAGTTTCCATCCGAAATGAGGCTGATCGCCGTCGGGAACACGCTCCCCGCCAGCCCCTCAAATTCCGGCTTGTTCCGCGCCCGCAGCACCTTCTCGTGCAGTTCCTCCACCAGCGCCAGTCGCTTCTTCCACTCCTTCTCCATGAGGATCTGCTCCATCGACTGCTTCAACACGTTGATCGAGCAAGGCACGGACCACGGGTTCTTCGGCGGGCGGGGGGCGGAGGAGGCAGGGTGCCTCGACTGTCTGGGCGCAGTCGGTCCCGCTGCTCTCGCTCATGGTACTTGCGCTCCAGCTTTTCGTCCTCGATGGCTATGTCATCGGAAAAGACACCCTGCTCCTTGTGCCGGTAGAAAAACTCACGCAGCGGCCCATCTGCTCCGAGTCGAGACTCTTCGCGAAGGCCGAATGGCCTGCATCTTGCAGAGCGTGATGAGGCACTGTTCGGCGGCCTTGCGGACTGGCAGGTCCTCGCGGCTCGAGGCGGCCAGCAGCCGCAGGAAGGCACGCTTGAAGTCCTCGGCAGCCATATTGAGCTGCTTGGTCTCCATGATGATCAGGGACTGCAGGGAGTTTATAGCCTTTTGCTGTACCACGGGGTCAGGGCAGTCCAGTCCGTGCCGCGTGTACAGGCTCAGGACCAGCTCGAAGCAGCGGTAAGTCCGCACCGTCTGAAGAAGGGAGTTGTGCGTTGCCTTCCGCAACCTGTCCCTCAGAGTGTCCCAGCAGCGGAACAGTAGCGGCAGCAGTCGCAGCTTGACACTCTGCTCGGTCTCGCGGGGGGGCCTGGCTGACCAGGGCCGAGACCAGCAGCAGCCCCTGGTAGAAGCACCTCGGGCCTGCCCTCCGCCAGCTGCACTTCCAGCAAGGAGGTGATTTTGCGGGAGTAGAGGGCAAACTCCCGGCGGTCTGCGACGGCGAGGGTGCAGAGGCGCTTGAGAGCCTCGACCTTTGTGCTCGAGACTGCTCTCGAGCAGGTAGCCCAGGATGCGCTCGTAGTTGTTGCCCAGTGAGCTCATCAATATTATTACTGCGGAGTGCACCTCACAGCTTGGCCGACAGCAGGGCCCGCACCTTCGGACTCAGGAAGTGTGAAGTTCGCGGCGGATAGGCCTCTGTCCCCCGTCACCCACCACCACCTGTCCCGTCAGGTACTGTCCGGCTCCGGCCATGTACAGCACCATCTCTGCGATCTCCTCCCGGCGGCCCACCCGCCCTAGTGGGATCATCTACTCCAGCTACTTCGTGCAGTCAGTAGGGTTCAGCTTGCTCAGCCCAGCAGTTCCTTGCGATGGGGTCCAGGGGCGATCCCGTTGACGCGGATGCCCTGCCCCCCCAGCTCCACAGCCAGCACTCGCGTCATGGCGTCCACTTGCCGCTTGGCCGCAGCGGCATGCGCCTGGAGGGCCACGCCGAGTTGCAGGGTAGCAGAAATGTTGACCACGCAGCCCTTCTGGAACTTGCCGGTGTGATAGACAGCCTTGGTCATGTTAAAGGTGCCGATAGCATCGATGTCCATGACGGTTCGGACCCCTTCTCGGAAATCTGGGAGAAGGGAGCCAGGAAGTTGCCTGCCGCCCCGTTACCAGAATGTCGATCTTCCCGAAAAGGGCGACGGTGTGGGCTGGCCACCTGTTGACAGTCCTAGGCCTTGCGCACATCGCACCGCTTGGCGTGCACTTCCGGTGAGACTTTCTTGAGCTCCTCGATGGCTGTGTTTAGACTGGCCTCCTTGCGGGAGCAGATGACCACACTAGCGCCGTGCTGCAGCAGGGCCTTCGAAATGCCAAAGCAGATTCCCGTGGCCCCGCCTGTGACGATCGTGGGCCTTGCCTTTCAGCAGTCGGGCCGAAAAGGTGATTCTTGCATTATTGATGACGATGACGCCATCGGCATACAGAACGCTCACATTTTAGGGATCCTGATCGACCTGCTTTTGCCACGAGAGACGTTCCGGCTGGAAGGCTGCGGCAGTTTGACGGAGCCACCTGCCCGGGTGCGACTGTAGGCTTGCTGCAGCTTGCCGAAACGGTCACTGCTCGATCGCTTGGTTCTGTTCTCAAAGGCCGGTACGCGCCGTTCGTTCTGCTGTAGACAGCGCCCGCAGCTTGCGATCGTTCTTCTCGCTCAGTCGTTATTTGTTGTGCTGGGTGTCAAGGCCCCGCCGCCCCTCGAAGGACTGCCTTGAAACCCAGCGCCACCTCGAGTTTGGTGCCCTGTCCGGGAGAGATGCCCCTGCGTTTGGGCTCACTCTCCGCGTAGTAGTCAAGCATGGTCTGCCCCTGCGCGCGGAGGTGCTTGCCAAGCTCGAGGTAGTAATGCGCAGTGGCAGGGTTGTGCTTGTTCTGGGCGGAGCATCTCAGCCAGCCGCCTGCCCGGATGGCTCTGCTCAGCCAGGGCGAGCGAGGGCTGGTGCAGGCGGAGGGGCGGGCAGTGGGGCAGAATGCCGGGGATGATAGGCTGCGGAGGGTTGCAGAAGGGGTGGGCCCTGATTTCCGGGATGGTGTAGCGCGTGGCAGTGGTCAACGTTCATGATCCGGGTGAGCAGGTCCCGCGCGACGGGCGAGACGAAGGAGGGGATCTTGTAGACCCGCCCATGATCTTCTTGTACATCTGGGTGTTGTTCTCGGTGGACTCGAAGGGCAAGTAGCCGCACACCATGCGTACAGCACGATCCCGCAGCTCCAGACGTCGGTCTGCAGCCCCTGGTACGGCTGCCCGGCGATCATCTCGGGCGCCGCGTAGCAAGGACTGCCGCAGGTCGGGTGTGGAGCAGCTGTCCGTCCGCGTAGACGTTGCTCAGCCCGAAATCCACCACCTTGACGTTGTTCTTTTCGTCGAGCAGCAGGTTTTCGGGCTTGAGGTCGCGGTGCGCGATGCCGAGCGGTGCAGGTACTCGACCGCCGAGAGCAGCTGCTGGAAGAAGCGGGCGGCCACCCGCTCATCCAGCGCGTGTGGTGCACGATGTAGTCGAAGAGCTCGCCGTTGGCGATCAGTTCCGAGACTAGGAAGAGGTGCTTGCCAGTCTCGATGATTTCGAAGAGCTGCATGGCGTTGGGGTGCCGGATCTTGCGGAGGATGCGCATCTCCAGGTTGAGGCGCTGCCGGTCCGCGTCGTCCCGGATGTTCTTCTTCTCGATGATTTTGATGGCGACAGGCTCGCCGGTGGGGAGGTGGCGGCCGACGCGCACCTTGCTGAAGGTGCCGACGCCGATGGTGCCGCTGACCTCGTAGCTGCCGATCCGCACCGCCCGTGGCTGCTCCTCGCTCATTACTATTAAATCTATTCATTTGATGGACTAGTCCAGCGCCACCGCCTGCTTGTAGCAGCTGGTCTCGTTGTTCTGCTGCTCCAGGCACAGCGCCACCTCCTGCTCGATGAACCTCCCTTCAGCGCCGCCCGCACCACCCGCCGCTCCAGCCCCCGCTTCTGTTCCTGCATGCAGTCCACGAACCCCTCCATGTCAGTCCCGTGCGCCGAGAGGCAGGCCTTGGCCACGGCGGGCATGGCCATGGTTATCTCGTCCCTAGAGGCGGCTGATCTCGGCCTCCTGGCGGGCGAGGATGGGTTCCATGATCCGCTCGAAGGCCGGGATTGTTGCTTGTCATAATTAAATCACCCTCTCGCCTCGATCTCGTGGATCAGCTTCAGGCTCTTGGCGAGTTGCACCCGCAGCAGCTGCAGCTGTCCTGGCAGCGCTCGGAAGCTCACCACGCCGCCCCTCTCCGCGCAGGGTCACTCGCACGTAGCCCAGCAGTCCCCGCTCGAACACCTCTGAGCCCAGCATGCACTCGACCGCCAGCTCAGCCCGTCCCAGCCTGGAAACCGGTCCTCCGGGAGACCGCTTGACAGTCCGCTCCTTAGGCTGCTGGATGCCGAAAAGCAGCTGGTAGTTATTCAGCCCGGCCTGGAAGAAGAATCGAGGCAAGACCTGCTCTCTGACGAAGGCGTGCAGCCGGGGGGTTTACTATAGCCGGGCCAGGCTGCGCTTCAGTTCGGGCCGGGTCTTGTAGCAGAACTCGGTCCAGCAGCTTGTGTAGGCGGGTGGCCAGCACCAGCTGCTCTTGAGGCAAGCTGGTCCGGCAGTCAGTCTGGGCCAGCAGGTCCAGCGCCAGTCCGAAGATCGACTCCTGCTCAGTCTGGTACTCGCTGGGGGTGGGCTTCGACGAGGCTGCCGATCTCGTTCATAGTTATAATGAAAGGTCCGGAGGAGCTGCTGGCGGAGCTTGTCAAGGTGAAGGGCAAGCCTGACAAGGTTGTCTAGGCCTTGAACAAGGCCATGGTGGCCTTCCTAGAGAGCGAGAGGGGCGCCGCCAGCTGACCCCGCGCCTCAGGCCCGCGGACACCCCATGATGGTGCCCTCAGTCCAGCTGCTCCACGACTTCAACAGCCTGGAAGGCCTGCACGAAAGTCCTTAAGAGTCAACAGCAAGATACCGCGCAGGCCAAAGTCGACGGGCTGGCGGGCCACACACCGTCTCATAAATAGCCCACCCGTGCCAAAGGACCGTTTGAGAAGCACAGCTACCTCAACACCGCAGGCAACCAGCGGGCATACCAGCAGCCAATCAGGCATCCTGCGGGCCTTGTGCAGAAGTGCGAGCCTGTTGGACAGTCGTCCGGTGGACACCGTGCGGCCCTGCGAGGCCACCCTGAGGGCGCAGGAACTGCGAGGCGTGCAGGCTCCAGAAAAGACCCTGGGACTGCGAGAGCGGCTGGAGCAGCTGCGAGAAAAAAGACAAGAGTTCAAGGCCTGACTTTACTTACTTTCATTTGCCATTTCGCTGGTCGGCGTCCTCGTACTCGCCCAAGGCGCGGCCCAGCTCCTGCGCGTCCAGGCTGGCCAGGCTGCGGAGCTGGTAGATCTGTGCGAAAGCTAACACCGGAAAGGGCCCGACCAGCCGCTCCTGCTCGCTGACGTTAATCACGAGAGTGTTGACCTTGCCACGAAGAATGTCTTTCACCCACTCTTCCATCCGCTACTCAAACTGTGCGCGGGTGGTCCAGCCTTCCACCGGGGCGCTGTCCTCCTTGAAGAAGACCAGTTGCCGCACGTGTGCCTGCAGGAGGGAGGTGACCAGCCTGTGGGCCTGCTGTAGCACGGCGGGCGCAGTGGGGCTGCCGACCGATACGAACAGCCGCGCAGGGAAGGCCTTGACTGCGGAGAGGGGGCGGGCAGGCGAGCGGGGGCGCATGGCCTGCAGCAGTCGGTAGCCCGTGTTCAGCACACGAAAGAGCAAGCTCATGAGAATAATTGATGGAAGTGAATGAAACTCACCTGCTCACCCTGCAGCTCGACGAGTCCCCATCTGCGGGCCCACGCTCACCAAGTTCTACAAGGGCATCCGCGAGGTCGTCGAGCAGTCTCGCGTCAATCAGGAGCAGGCCCGTCGCCAGCAAGAAGCCATGACAGTACCATGGAGCAGATGCAACAAACTCATGCAGCAAGTCAAGGGTGAGGTCAAAGACTTGACCGCCAAGCTCTCGGCGAGCGAAGACAGCATATCCGAACTGCAGACAGAGCTGCTGGAGCATGGAGCGTTACTTCAGGATCACTCAAACTTCAAGCGTGCCACCTGGCAGCTGGTTGAGAAGAGCGAGCGCAAGCTTTTCGAGCTGGAAGGGCGGGTCGATGAACTTCGAGACAAGGAGACCAGGATGGGGGAGGCTCTAGCCCTGAAGCCGGACCGGAAGGACATGGAGCGGCTGCGCAAGGAGGTGAACAGCAGCGTGCTGGCCAACCGGACGCTGGCCGGCCGAGTCAAAGAGCTGGAAGACTTCACTGAGACGCTCCGGTACTTCGACTTTCAAGCCCGCCTCTCCAGCAAGTCCATCCCCGGGAAAAATCTATGGACTCGGGTGACCGGATGACGAGGTGGTCGTGCGGGAGGTCAATGTGGACATGCTGCCCCCAGACCCCCAGCCGAGTCCGCAAACCATGATGATCGGGAAGCAGCCCTCGCTCTACAGCATCAACGAGTCGCAGGCCTCGGCCAACCGACTGATGGCGCCGATCATCGAAGACACCCTTCAGCGCAAGCTCAACTCCAGGCTGGACGAGGTGGAGCTGAAGCTCAACAAGGCTATCGAGCTGTTCGAGCGATCGCGGGCACACCCGGAGCGCCGCAGCAGCTTTGAGAACCACACCATTATCACGAGCTGGGAAGAGCGCCACGCGGAGCACGAAAGCGAGCTGAAGGCCGTGCGGAAGACGCTAGGGTTGCTGGGCGAGAAGGTGGAGGCGATGGGGGCGGCCAGCGAAAGCATGCACCAGAAATTCGTGGAGCACACGCAGCAGTTCGTGGAGCAGAAGGTGTCGGTGTTCGAGGGGCAGCTGACCGAGACCTGGGCGAGTTCATCGGGCGGATGCGGGTGGTGGAGGGCAAAATCCTTAACAAGCTGGAGATCAAGCTGTTCGAGGACAGCTCGGACCAGCAGCGGGCGGTCAACCGCCTCATCGAGAGCGAGATCGGGCGCAAGGCCGACAAGTCCGAGATCAAGCGCGCCATCGCCTTCCTCGAGAACAAGATCAAGGAGCTCATCGAGGTGATGGTCCATCCAGGAGAAGGCCACGCCCGAGGGCAGTCTCACCAAGAAGGTGGTGAAGTGCCTGTCCTGCGACAAGAGCATCCACTTCGTGGCCGACCCCCCCGACCGCCTCAGCCACACCCCAGAGTCATTTCGGCCAGCCAGTCCCTCCCCTCAAGCGCAGGTCCCTGATCCATAAAAGGTATCACTCATGAATGCATAGCTACAGGTCCTCGCCCGCATCCACGAGGCCGTCCGCCCCGCCACCATCGACAAGACCCGCCTCGAGGTGGCTTCCTGGCCGGCCGCCTCGCAGAACACTTTATCTTCACCAGCCTCTCCTCCCACCAGCGCGAAGGCCTTGCGCGCGCCATGCTCTTCTGCAGGGTCGAGCAGGGCGCTGTCATTTTCGAGCAGGGCTGGGAGGCCGACAGCTTCTTCATCCTCCAGGAGGGCTCTTGTGAGGTGCTGCTCGATGGTAAGGTTGGGCGTCAGCTGACTGCCCCCTGAAGGGTTCGGTGAGACTGCTCTGCTGGGCCCCACCCTTCGCACAACCACGGTCAGAGCCAGCTCCGACTGCGCGCTGTGGATGATCGACCGTACTCTTACCAAGTAAATCCTGGACCGAGCGGCCACCGAAGAGCACGAGCGCAACCGGCACCGGCTCGAGCAGCTGCGGTTCTTCGTGGGCTTAGCTACTCGTAGAAGACGAGGTGACAGCCTCCTTGGTAAGACTGAAGTTTCGGAAGGGGCAGGCGGTCGTCGAGGAGAACGACCCAGGCAGCTCGTTCTACCTGATCGAGGAGGGCACTGCCACCATCAGGTCGCTGGCAGCTCGGTCGGGAAACTCTACCCAGGCGACAGCTTCGGGGAGACCGCACTGTACTACAACGTGCTGCGACAGGCCTCGATCGTGGCCGACGACGATGCTGACCTGCCTGGCGCTCGGCAGGCAGAGCCTCGTAAACATCTTCGGCAAAGACTACAGCCGGCTGGTCTTCGACAACTTGATTAGGGCGGCACTGGCCCGCAGCGACCACGAGATCCTGGACATGGAGCAGTTCCTGAAGGGCTATAAGATATTGCCGGTCAAGGCCGAGGAGAGAAGCTGCTTGCCAAGGGAAACTCTAAGGCCCGAGTCTGTGTGCTGGTGGAGGGCTGCGTGAAGGCCGTCCGGAGGGAGTCCGCGTCAAGCAGCCAGGAGAACTGCTAGGCCTCGATCTCGCCCTCTCGGGACAGCAGGCAGTTGACGATTTTGAGATGGAGTCTAACGGCGTGGTCATCGAGCTGACGGAAGTATAGCTCGAGAAAGTGGTGTGTCCTGCTCTCGCCCTGGAACCTAGAAAGGTATTCCCGCGCTTCGACCCTTCACAAATTTCGACCCTTTCAGTCTGAAAACAACCAGCAGTGGCAAAGTGTACCTGGCAACGACCGACAAAGGCCAGCGACTGGTCGTCAAAGAGTACGCGAAAGACCAAGTGCAGGAAGGCATCTCACACATCCTGCGTTCAATTGACTGCATCGAGTCTGCAGCTGTGTGCAATCCAAGGTAAGCCTTTTTGTGGCCAGTCCCTTCGTCGAGGGCATGGAGTTTTTTGATATCCTGAGGGCTATCGGGATCCTGTCCACCGAGGACAGCCAGTTCTACCTCTGCTCCATCCTCCTTGCCCTTGAGGAGCTGAAATCCCGCAACGTCATCCATCGCGACTTGAAGCCTGAAAACCTGGTGCTCACCCGGGAGGGACGACTGCGGCTGGTCGGCTGGAGCTGCTCCAAGCGGACCCGGCGGACCAGCACCGTGGTGGGCACGCCGCACTACATGGCCCCCGAAATCATCCTGGGCAAGGAATACAGCTGGACCGCAGACCTGTGGTCGGCAGGGGTCATCCTCTTCGAAATGATGTGCGGATACGTTCCCTTCGGCGAGGAGTTCAGCGAGCCTTCCCAGATCTTTGAGGCCGTCATGAAGCGCGAGCTGGTCATGCCTCAGGAAATGGCCGACCACCGCGCCCGCAGGGTCATGCACGCCTTGCTCAGCCGAACCACGAGGCCAGGTTCGGCGGCAGTTTCGCAAGCATCTGGCAGGACGAGTGGATCCAGGAAGCCGGCCCGGCACTAATCCGAGCCGGGCAGAAAAAGCCACCTCCCTTCGACGGCTACACCTGGGAGAGCAAGAGCGTGGCAGTGCCAGCCTTCAAAGAACTCGTGCAAACCTGCAGGGACCCTAAATTCCAGACTTCAATACTGACGATACTAAGTCACTCTGATTAGAAATTGGTATCACGTCCCAAGGCGCGCAGTAGTGAGGGTGCGCTGCTCGCTGGGCAGGTCTCGCAGCAAAAGCAGGTCTGCCAGGCCTTCCAGCTGGGCTTGCAGCTCAGCGTTGTTGGTGTGCTGTGGGATCTCACGCTACAGCAGGGCGATGGAGGGCGGCGTGTTTGACCTCCTGCATTGCGAAATGGTAGAGCGCTGGCAGGCTGGCAGTTAGCGTGTGAGAGTCACTTTCCTATCTGAGCAGCCTGTCGATTATAAACCAGAGCCGTGGCTTCGCCCCTGCAGCCAGTGCCTTATCCAGAAGTTGAAACACTCGTGGAAGCAGCCTGCTCCGGGCATGCTCAAAGATCTCGAAGTAGTCGAGCTGATGGACACCAAGTTGTTCGGCAGTCCAGGCCGCTGATTCTTGCGTCATCCCGTCGTCGACTGTCATGCCTCGTGAAAGCAGACTCGGCAAAGGCTCGACAGACAGGGCTGCCCTAAGGGGCTGGTAGTCTGCGAGAACAGCTGCCACCCTCACACAGTCCTTGGTGACGTCCTCGGCTGGGTCGACTGACAAGGATTTCAGGAGAGGAAGCAGTTCGAGCATGACAGCAGGTTAGACCGTGGGGCTAGAGAGACGAGGCTGCCAGGACGTGACTGCTGGCCTTTCCAGTGTGCTCAAAAAGCTGGATCGCCAGCCTGGCTATGCTGATTTCATAGTCTTATCTTGAACCAAAGCCAGGTTGTACAGACAGTTCGCGGATTGGCTGCAGGCCTGGGTGACGAGGCTCGGGTGCACGCCTGGTAGCACTGCCAGCACGGTGTGGTCGTGCAGGGCAGACACGCGGGACAAAATTGACACCTGACTTTCCTGCAGGCCTGCAAGGGCTCGGGAAAGTGCCGCCGCAGCTGAGGGATCAGTTGGGGTAGGCCTGCTCAGCCTGGAAGAATTTGCAGCAGTAGATTTCTAGCTTTCTGATGAATTTGGGAAGGCTGTCTTGCTCGAATGCTCTAGAGAGGACTGCCTCGGCGTGGGGATTGCCCTGAGTAGCATCTTCCCCGAAGCGGGCCTTGCGGAGGGCTTGCTGGCGGGCAACCTTCCTAATGCGGCAGGCCTCCTGGTCCCTGCGGCGGCTGAGGTAGAGGTCCATAAAATATTGAAACAGAATCAAAGCTTGGCCTTGAAGTCAGTAAGCAAAGACTGCACGATCTTCTCGAAGGAGGGCGCGCCCTGGATGTCGATGATCACCAGGGAGATGGGTCATCCTTTGAGTGCTACACGATCCGGCGGGTCTCGAGCACGCGGGCCCCGATCTTCTTTAGCAACTTCAGAGCGATCTCGTTGTAGACCGAGGCGAAG
>NW_026262849.1:0-37931 GCF_025434085.1 Hippocampus zosterae
ATAACGTGGATGAGAGCGGTTTTTCCAAGAGCCAGCCTCGGACCCATGGATATTGCTTTGAAAGGCAAACGCTGTTATGGCAAACACAATTGGGGGGAGAAAGGCAGAACCAATGTGATAGGTGCCCTCTTAACAGGTGTCTTGCTCACTTTGTCCTTGTTTGACACCAACATCAATAAAGAGATCTTTACTGCTTGGATCCTACAAGATCTTCTGCCTAAATTACCCGCTGCTAGTGTGGTGATTTTAGATAACGCAGCTTTCCATAAAAATGCGCTCATCAAAAAAGCCTTGGAACAAGCTGGCCATATTCTCTTGTTTTTGCCCCCTTATTCTCCTGATCTCAATAAAATTGAGCATAAATGGGCACAAGCTAAGTCCAATCGTAGAAAAACTCAACTGCCTATTCCTGAGCTCTTTGCCCCTTCTGAAATATAATCACTTTATAACGATTTAGCTATAATCTTCCAGTGATCCATGTTTATGGTTTTATGGCCATGATGGGTTGCTCTAGCACTTTGTCCGTATCCTTATTGGTGCCACTTTGTGGATCTCCATTAAAGGCACCTGCTATTTGCTCTAACGTTAATCCTGTAGCCCTTTGTACATGATTTGCAAAGCGTTTTAGGTAGACTTCGTTGCCATCCTTTGCAAAAGCATGGGCTTGTTTAACAATCTTAGGGTTCGTCAAGATCCGTTTCATGTAAAGGGGCAATGCTATGCTGGTTCCTGCTGCTCCAGGATGTACCGCAAAGATGGATCCTGTGGCAATCAAGCTTAAGACCTTCGTCCCTGCTTCAAACAATGCTTTTACCGGACCTGTATGTGAGGGATTAGGTACCGTGTATCCTTCTTTCATAGCGCGTGCCACGGATACCAGATCTTCAAAGTCTTTTACCCGTTCTTTGCCAAAGGCTTTTTCCAATGATGCCCTTGCAGATTTATCCTCTGCAATCTTGATGAAGTTAGCATATTTCACCCCATCTTTGTCATTGCCGATTTTGTCCAACAGTTTAGCTTCAAAGGTTTCTCTTTTGGAAACAGACGTTAGGTGTTGATTGGCTTTGTTAAAAGCATCCATAAATTCTTTGTTATCTTGACCATACGCTTCAATGTCTTTCACAATGGCAGCCCTTATGTCCTTGTAATGCTTTAACGGCAGATCGGTGTTTTTATCCCATTTGATAATTTTATTAAGTTCTTGTTTTGTTTCAATCAGGTGATCCACAGGATGGGGCGGTATAAACTTCTTGTCCCCAAAGGCAGAGACACCTAGATCTTTTTATACTCAGCAATATGTTCCAGCAAGGCTTTTGTCCCAGGTCCCTTAATGCCTTTTTTAGTGAGTTGTGTCTCTATCTTGGATAACGTATCGCTGACATGATTTGGGATAATCGTTGCGCCTTCAGGCAATGCTTGACGCGATGCATCATAAAGTCCGTCAATGATGTCACTGTTGCGTTCAGGACCAATAGAGTCCCGCATGCCCCGTAGCTTGTCTAAAAAGGATGTCCCAAAGGCTTGTCCTTGCCGTTGCATCTTATCCCCTACAAAGGGTGTATGGGACCCTAATTGTGCCCCTATCTTCATGGTTTTAGCGTCCGTTGCACTCCAAGCCGGAAGATCCATCCCTTGCCGTTCTGCCGCATCAAGGGCATCCACTTTTAAATGTTTAGGCCCAAGTCCTGCTGCTCTTAAAGTAGGTTTCTTTAGGGCAGTCCCAACGGCCGTTGTTGCAACATTGGCCCCAATACCGCCGCTTAAGGATGTTAAGGGATCATATCCGATTCTTCCATGCCTTTCATGGTAGACCCCATCGCGCCAGCCCCTGTCACCGCTAATGGATCAGTGGCCCCTAATAGTTTAGATCCTTTAGACAACATCTTGGATCCTCCTTTAGCAGCTTGTTTAGCAATTCCACCACCGGTCGCCATACCTGTTGCAAATTCAATGCCTTGTCCGATGATGCCAGGATCGCCTTCACTATATCCTTGAGTCATATAATCAACGCCTTTTCCCACAGCATCTGCAAGATAAGGAGCATCGGGGAGATTGGTATCCGCCACATAGTTGATACCGCTTTTGGCCAAGTTGTAAAGGGATGCCGGTAAATCCACCACACCAGTTGCGCCTTTTGCCATGGGTTTTAAGACTTCCCGTGCACCCCAACGAAGCATATCTTCCACCATGGATTGCTGTTGATCAGGAGGCAAGTCTTTATAGCCTGCAATCATTTGTTCTTCGTGGGATGCAGGGTCTATGCCTTCAAAGACCGTCCTTTGAGAAGGCTGATCATCCAGGGATGTGAGGCCTTCAAAGATAGACCCTTTATGCTGTTTTTCATCCAGTGGTGTTAACCCTTCAAAATGCTCATACCTTAACCCCGCCACGCTGTATGGCAAGTTCTGCCTGTTCAGCTGAAAGTGTCATCTCTTGCCCCGTGTTGGGATCTTTGATACGTACCCCCTTGCCGTGATGCAGGGGCTGCTCCCCAAGCGTTTGCTATAGGCATGTTCTGACTAAATTGCTGATACCGCTGTCTGTTATGATGGAGACATAGGTCAACTCTTCCCTGATGTGGGCTGTGACATCTAAAAAACCCATCGGGGGTCATCATCCAGTTAGGTACAGTCTTAGCACCTAGCTTTTCAACAAACATATTAGGCCTTGCAAATAACATGGCTTTATCCAAGGCTAATTCTTGGACAAACTTATGCAACTTAGAAATGGCTTTCGTCTTCTCTGGTGCAAATGAACGGGTAAGCTTTTTCAATGCCGTATTCATCATGCCTGTATCTTCTTGGGTCCAGATATTGGCCATATAGGACTGTAAGATATCAGGATGTGTTTTAATGATATTTTCGATTTCGTCTAAGTTCTTTAATGTGTTTTCTTGTTTTTGAATTGCCTGTGTCAGTTTAGGCATTTCCTTTTGTTGTTCTTTACCTGCTGTTTGTGCAGACGCTTTACCAAATTGATACCCCCTGCTCCCCAAACCGATCACGTTGCTCATGGTTAAGTTTTGCCATGTTGTCCTGATTCTTCCAATGTGTCTGCATGGCCTCTTTGTATTGCTGTTCTTTTTGGTTTTGTAGGGCAATATTAGGCAAACTTAAGAACATATCTTTTTGTACCGCTTCTCTGTCCCCAAAGAGATACCGCAAGTCCAAAGACTGTGTCTGCCCATCTTGTATGATGGTAGCTATATAGGGCTTTTCCCCATCAACAGAGACAAATCCTATGTTGGTATCTAATGCTTGATTGTATTGATCCACTAAAGACCGTAACGTGCTGCTACGTGTTTGAGGGGTCATCTCTTTTGCCGTTTGCAGATAAGCACTGACCTCAGGCATGAGCTTTTGTTTGAGATCATCTTCTTTATCCAAACGACGGTGCCGTTCGGTCATTTCTTTGTTAACCGCACTTAAGTAATCCATGACCTTGTTAAACTTGGCCAAATCTTCTTGCCGGTCAAAGATACTGGATGATCTAGATCCTGCTTCTAATCCACGGGCTAATCCTGATAACGCACGCTGTGGTCCAGATAGGTTAGGATCCCGTATGGTCTCCCCCATGGCTTTGAACATCTCTGCATTGCCGTCATGTTCATTCGGTGTTTTTTTGCTGGCATCAAGTTGGTCCTTTTCTAAAGAGGCCTGATCCCGTACGCCCTGTAAATGATTTGTTATTACCTGATTTTAGTATGTCGTTTAAGTTCATGTGATCTCTCCTATGTACCCATCCACGCGTATGGGCTTGGTGGGCGATGGTATTCGGGTCTTCCTGATGGCAATGGTTGCGCACTAGAAAGCCTATCGGTGATGGCATACCGTAATGCATCCATCAGGTGATCGTTTTTCTTCACCGCATTGCCCTTATCATCACGTGCATATCCTTGTAACTCTTGTATGGTGGCCGCCATATTCTCAAGATTTTGAGTTGCCCGTTTTGGAACATCTGAAAGACCTTCATGAGGCCCATCTCTTTATCTCTTGAAGCTGGGCCTAAAGAAACAACCCCGGCCTCACGATAAAGAGTCACCAGGCTTTTCTCACCCCGACTGCGGTCTATTAGCCCCAGACGGGTCATACACCCCATAGATGTTTTGTACCTGAAACCGTTTCTTTAACTGTTCGGCGTGCTCTTGTGGGGCCTTTTCTGCTTGTTTGTATTCGCCATAAACGTAGGCAATGTCGTTTGATCTGTCATAGGCAATCATGATGACAGCCGTTGGGCTCGTAAAACCAAAGTCGATGCCATAACAATGATGCCAATGAGGGGGTAGGGGCATAGACGGCACCACAATCTCACTTAATGGGAAGCCATAGACCATACCACTTCCCAAAGAGGTATACCCATCTGTCTTGCTTTTTGCTCTGATGGTTTCATCATGCCAAGGATGTGTTTGCGTTCTTTTTGTGATAAATGCGGATTATCCTCCCAAGAGGCTTGCACCATTGCCCTACTTTCTTCAACGATCCCTGATCCCCCCAGATCCATAAAAGGTTGTACCATTTCTGTCATGCCTTTTAAGGGCGTCATGGTAAGGAGCACCATCCCCTCTTCATGGTTGGACGTTCCCATGGTGCGCATTAAAGATTCGATATAAACCGGATAAGGCGGTTCTTCATCAAAATGGATGATGTCTTGCTTGGTCCCTTGAAACTTCTCTCTGCCCTGGTCATAGCTTTTAAACTCTAAACAAGATAAATCGCCTGAGACGTGTTTGACCAAGATACGCTCATACCCATCGGGTATATGATGGGATTTTACTTTTTTAACCACCAGATGATCTGGGATATACCCAAATATATTTGTGATTTCCTAAATAATACTGATCTTGCAAAACGGTTTTTGTGGAAGATCGTGTCACACCTGATACCCATACATCAACAGGATGACTGTACCGTCTTCCCATCCACCATTTGGGATAAAGCCCCGTTAAGTGCATGGCAACTTCTATACAGGCACACAAGGTTTTACCTGTCCTGTTACCGCCTAAGAACAAGCGTTGTTTGGCCTTCTTGCCAAGCTTATAGAAAAGCTTTTGTTTGGCATGGGGTTTATAATCCTGCCACCGTTCTTGCAACATAGCCCGATAGGCATTCTTGGCTTCATCTAGAGCAAAGTTTTTAAGATCCACCCCCATATCCGTTGCAACACGGGCCAAGTCTTCTTTTAAAAATGCCAGTTCCTTTGCACTAACCATGGCCCAACAACGATCCCAACGTCTTAGCGCTTTTTTTATCCATGTTGGCAAAAACCGCTTTTAACAAATCGCCGGATAAGGATTCCACCACTGGATCATCCATCTTTAATCTGCGACGGAGCTTTAAAAGCAAAAGTCCCTTATCATCGGACTCCCAAAGCTTCTGGTTGATCATTCTGTTTGCATCCACCATTCCCAATCGATACGCACGGTCAATGGCAGGATCTTTGGCAAGAATTGCTTGGAACTCATCTTCAAATAGATCAAACCGCGCCGCAATCATGCTTAAGTCTTCGCTTTGAGAAGCATACTTACGGACCAATGCCGAATCAATCAGTGTTGCATCAATATCAATAGGAACCTGCTTGTCTTTAGGTGCTTTTTGCGCCATTATAAAATCCTCTTAGTTATAGGGCGTTGGATCTTGTCGCAACTTGTCTAACGCCTTACTTTTTTTTAAGGGTTACCGGTGCCACGGATGCTAAAGCTTTTGCCAGCACCATGGCCTATCATTTGACATTATACCCTCTAAAATAGTCATAAAATAAAAGCCGTTAACTTTTTTTAATCTTAACACTACACAGAGTATAAAAGGATCAAATTGCCTCTACAATAGGGGCCACGTTTTTGTTTTTAAACGCCCTTTTAAACAAAGTATAAAAATCTCCCAAAACCCTCGCAAGGGTCGCGACGTTTTTATTTTCAATGGCTATAAAGGTTTTTGACTTTGTGTTGCAGGATATCAAGAAAGGTAAAAAAATATTTTTTAAGCAGAAAATGTATCGTTATTGAACAGATTTTTAATACAGAATTTTTTATATTTTTTTATGTGCATGCAGCACAGGATGATCAGTAATCCCCTTGTAGTTCCAGCACTTCTCGTTCAGATAACCCCGTCTCTGCCATGATGACCTGTATGCTAGCACCTCCTGCCATCATATCTAATGCCTTCTCTACCGCCTGTACTTTAGAAGTCCCGTCTTCCAAACAATGCTTGGAGAGCTCTGTAATGTCTTTGATACCGTTATCCTTCATCTTTGATGTCCTTAGTCGATAACAACGTGTGCGCCGCCGCTTCTTCTGCTTCCTTTTTACTGCCCCCAACACCTTTTGCTTTGCCCAATTGATCCAACATCACCTCCATCTCAAAGGTGGGATTGTTGACCGCACCTGTTTGGTTAATCAACGTGTAGTCAGGCATCCCTAGTTTATTCTTTTGGGCATATTCCTGTAATCTGCTCTTGGCGGATTTGATGCCTAAAATATCCAGGTTTGCGAGCTTATCCTTCCAGAGCTTCAATACAACAGGTTTAGCGGCATTGTATCCCCCTTCCATAAAGATCACACCCAGTATCGCTTCCAAGGCATCTCCCAAGATGCGATCACGTTGTCTTTTAAAATCACGACCAATGAGGGCTTTATCAACATACATATGATCTTGTAATCCCAAGGCGTACGCAATATCGCTTAAGGCCTTGCTGTCATGTACCCCTGCCATCAAAAGCGTTAACGCGCCTTCTTGTTTCTCAGGGCGATGTTCCATGAAGTATTCTGCCATCACCAAGTTTAAGACACGATCCCCCAAAAACTCATACCGCTCATTGTCATAATCCGCATACCCTGACTTGCGATAACTCCCATGGGTCAATGCTTCACAAAGCAACCCCTCATCTTTAAAGAAATACCCCAGATCCCGCTGCAGTTCTTCTAACTTATCCGTCATCTTGTTGTCCTTTTGGTATCATTTGGTCAGATACAGGATCCTTAATGGCTGACTTTAACGCAGACCAAAAATAATCCAATGTTTTATCAGCATATGAAATTTCCTTTTTCACATCATCCTTGTCCTGATTTGCGATGGAAGGCAACACACTCACCCCATATTTGTCCGATATGTGCTTTCTATGAAAACCGCTCTCATGTGTCAAGGCCTGACGCTCTGGGTCATATCCACAACCCCTGATCCAGGTCTCATATACAAATCCACCGTATTGGGACAATAACGTCTCTCTGGCGACCCTCTCTGCTTCACATGAGGAATTGTGTGTGATTGTATCTTTTAATGCCTGCAGATCGATTTCTGGTGCTTTTATGGGTGTTAATCCTTCCGACGCATCTGTCCCAACATCTGTTGCCAGATCTTGGCACTGCTCTGGGCCCGATGATCCGGTAACCGTAACCGCCACATCTTGTACCACAACACCTTCAGCCGATGTCTGATCGGATCCTTGGGGAGGTGTATCTTCCGCCTTGGCCAACTTCGCATTAGCCTCTACCTCTATCGTGGCCAGATGTTGGGTATAGGATTGACGTAACCCCTTGGCCTGCTTCTTGATCCGGTAAGATGTCACCACTTCTACATCCACACAGGGAAACTTGGCCCCAATAGTCTTTGCTGTCCATGCGTCCCTTACCTGCAATGCCCATGTCCCATCTGCTCTCACGGCTAGTCCTGCTTTGTCAAACCAAAGCTCGTAGCTCAATATACCATAATCCCCCAACAATTGACCACGGATGGCTTTTTGCTGATCATCACACCTGAGACCCGCTATGTACCCTTTGGCAAAAGATGCGGGGATAGGAGCCTTTTTGTACGATCCGTCAGATGCTTTCTCTCTGCTGGGTGGGGTCCAACCCTTTGGCCTGTTCTTGTATCCTCCAGAGAGTATCTTTGCACAGTTGGCGGGCTTTAAAAACCACAGCATCGTAGGCCCCTTGTAGACGTTATCCCCGTATTTCTCCTTATCCCGATTGCCCTTGCCTTCCCAAAGCTCTTGCCCTTGTTGTACCCTCATCGCCCGCTTTGCTTCTACCCACCCCACCTTGCTTGCCAGTTTGAGATAATCGCTTTCCTTTGCGATCCTTAATGCTTTTTCCGCCACCTCTGGTGTTGCAAAGGGGATCTCCCGTTTCAACATGGCACCCAACGTGCGTTGCAAAGATTCCCCCTCTTGCCGTTTAAAACTCCCCTGATACATATCCCACGCGTTCTGATATTTTTGATTCAAAGGAATATTTGGGGGGGGATGGTGATGTTTGTTTGTCTCCTTTGTGGATAAAACCTTTAAATCTGGTACTATCTTACCTGTTCTTCGAACTGGTTTGTTATTCTTGATATTAAGGGTCTCATTTTGCACAGGGTGCTGTTTCTGCGGGTTACAAGAGGATAAAACCTGCTTTTGGGGCATAACCGCACGTAAACACGTACGCATTCTAGTGCGTGTCGTCTTCTTTTTAACCCGACCTGTACGCATCCCACGGATATAATAAAACTTACGTCGGGTGAATTCTTCCTCTATCACTTCTTTTTGAAGAAAGCCTTCTTCAAGTAATTCTTTTTGTATCCGACGAATGGTGCCTAATTTACAATTAAGACGTCTGGCCAAATCCTTAGCCCGCATGCGATGTTGTCCGGGTTTGCGATATAAACAGGCATTCTCCCATTCATAGGCAAGGGCCACTTGGTCCTTTAACAAATTATATTTAGATCGCTTTATAGGATGTGCTGCTGTATACGCCAAATAAGATGTCACATGCTGGGGGATTTCGTCCCCAAGGAAACGCACCTCCCAGTATCGGGATGGCAAACCACTTTGTTTATGGCCTTTTTGGGTGATGTTAAACCATTTGCATGTTTGATCCTCCCCCGCCATCCGCTCCAACATACGCGTAATAGCCGTCCGATCCATACCCGTATAAGCCGTTAATTCTTCGCGTATCATGACAGTCGTAATAGTGAAAATACCCCCCTTCACCCAGTGGAGCAGCAAAAAACTTAATAAAATATTTTCTTTGCCCTTACGCAAAAAGGGAGAGATAGACCACTCTTCGTTAGCCGGTAATCGTTGCTGGCTGTGGCTTTGGTGGGGGTTGGTGGTTCTTAGTATCTGGGTCATCTTTTTTTCTTTCGATGACCAGGAACTCACTTGCTTTTTGTGACCGGATTTGGTACCTTGGAGGAACATTTAAACGGTCGTAGAAACAGTTTAAAGTTCCTTTTGGGACGGTGATTTGGTCAGTTGCTTTCGTTAGTTCCTGGCCTTTTTGCTTTTTTAAATTCTATTTTTTTAATTAATACGCTTTTACTAGTACTCTTTTATAGCCACGATTTCATTAAATCGTGGATTAAAAATCTGGGCATAGGGCCTGCCTCTATTCGCTAAATCGGTAAATTTCTCCGTTGCTTCATCAATGTTGGGGATATCCTTTATCCTCACCCTCGGAAACAACAACTGCATGATGGCTTCATTGTTAAGGGTGGAATTATTGTACTTTCTAAAGGATTCGCCCATTGCAGATAAAAACTCGTTCATAACGTAGTTTTTATAATTCCCGATGGCTTTTTGCAACAATGCTATTTCTTGTGGTGGGTTAAAGAGGTTGGCATATGGTCTGCCTCTATTCGCTAAATCGGTAAATTTCTCTGTTGCCTCATCAATATTAGGGACCTCGTTCACCCTAATGTTTGGGAACAACAAATGGACAATTTCGTCGTCTTTTAAGGTAGATTTATTGTACTGTCTAAAGGAGTCTCCCATAGATGGCATAAAGTCGTGTTTAAAATACCCCACATACTTAGCAATCGCTGACTTTAACAATAATATCTCTTTAGGTGGGTTAAAAAGCTGAGCATAGGGTCTGCCGCTTTTAGCCAAAGCAGTAAACTTCTCTGATGCCTCGTCGATGTTGGGTGCTTCATTTGCTTGTACCTTTGGGAACAATAATTTGACAATGTCTGCATCAGTTAAGTCGGAATTATTGTATTTTCTAAAAGACTCTCCCATAGCGGGGACAAACTCTGTATAAAAATATTCCTTATACTTTGCGTAGGATTTACTGGTAATAAGCAAACGCACATCCGGTACCAAAGCTTCTTCCACCAGATGACTATAATCACCGCCACCACTATACACCTTTAACGCTTTAGGCTTAATAGGGTTGCCGTTCATCACCTCCCATAAATCCTCTAAGGGCTGTGTGAGATTCTCTCTGCGGTGCAGAATGCCCTTTTTAAAAAGAGCGGCATTTTTCTCTTGAAACACCCGGGCTAAAAACTTCACCGTATCAGTTTGGTTTGGAGTTAATTTAGCCCCCTTTTCTGTGAAGCTTGCAAGGTCATTCAGCTGTAAAAACCTATCCGCTTTATACATAGGCAGGACCACATCTAGGTCCTTGATAATGATAGACACCTTATTATTCTGATTTAGTGTAAACGAAAAGATACCCCCGATCTTGCCATCCGGCGTCCACTGATTTTTTGCTTTGCTTTTAGCAATCTCACGTTGTCCCAGACGGAAAAGCTGTAGCGATATGTTGGTGATGTGATTGTCTCCAACATCCTCGAGTTCAGTGCCTAGGTACTTCTTTTTTATCCTGTCTTTTAGCGTTTTTTGGTGGTCTTCCAACGGCAAGTTATACATAAATAAATCTGAGTATAGCACCACACTCTTTACCTCATCTATATCTTCGGACACCGCTTGAGCACCATGGGATAATGAGACAGACGGGGTTTCTGGGATGGGTATATTTTTACCTCCTCGCTCCGCATCAGATAAAATCTGGCGCAGTCGTATGTTTTGCCCGGCCACCTCTAAAAGAGAACCCGATTCTTCAATTGCCGGCTTATTCATTAGTTCATATTTAACCGCTAAGGGCGATGTGCTTAGCAGTAAGGCCGTCATCACGGCTGATATTTTTTTTGAATGTTTGCTTTTATTTTGCATTTATGACTCCTTGTAGCAATGATTTATACTAAAAACTCACTCTGATGCGCAAACCAAACTCTGCGGTTTTGTTGTTAGGTTCATAGCAAGGTCCTGTAGCTGGCCATATATTACCAAAGCGATTCCTCCTATGCAGAGTCACTGTTTCGTCAGGAGACCTTTTAACAGACCAGTAATGGAGGTAGGGACCTATAGAGATTTCCTTTTCGCCAAATCTCTTGCCTATAAGAAGATTTCCCTTAGCACCCCAGCCTTTCTTTTGTTTAAAAATAATGGGAGATGGTGCCTGTTCCTTGGTGTAATCATAATGTTTGCCATCCATATGCCAGTCATATTCTAAAGTAGATTCTATAAACCAATCTTCGGCAAGAGCATATTTTATGCCTATTCCCAAGGGGATATACCACGACTTGTTAACACGGGTTGATTGGTTAGAATTATTATACCCCTCATCCTGAATAAGACCTCCATCCTCATGTCGCATGCGGAAGCCTACGCCTGTGTACGGAGCAATTTCCAGATCATCCAATACCTTAAAGGTATACCCGGCTAATAACCTGGGTTCGAACAACCCAGTAGGTTCTGCTGCTCCCATAAAGTGGGTTGGTCTAGCATGAGAATACCTTGCAAAGCCGTAACTGATGGTGGCTTCTGGTTTGACGAACCAATTGTCATAGCTAAGGGTGTATGAGCCATACAGGCCAAATTGGTTTGACCTAAGAGCCATAAATTTAGGTTTTTCCTTAGTGGACTCTTCGTACTTGTACCTAACATAATCCAGTCCCACGCTAAACTTGTGTGTGATGTCTGCCGGCTTTGTTTTTTCTGCATAGGACGTTTGCGTGAATAAAGCAAAAGATAACAGGGCATAAGAGGCCAATGTCTTCATGCGATATTTGGCTGGTTTTTTGTGATTTTGGAAGTCGCGGATGCTATATGTCATGATTTCTCATATATGATAAAAGATTGTATATACAATTACCAACATATAACATCCAGAACTTATTTAGCAAGCATTTATATTGGGATGCAAACAAAAAAACATCCTTGGACTTTTCTTTCCTTTAACTTAAGCCTTACCCGTATATTTATCATGTCTTTCATATAGTGCCGGTATTACGGTGTATATGTTGCCTGCCCAGTTATTTTCTAATCCTAATGCCTTACGATATTGGCATACATCTTTTTTTCAAAGGCCTGGTCATATTCCATCCGTTCTTGTTCTTCTCTGCGTATCATCGCCTCTTCCGGTAAAGACAGGGAAAATATCTTTTTTAAGATTCCGGGGTGATACTCTTCTGTGACCACAATCTTGTAGGGATGCATAATCTGATGGGCAAAGTATAACCAAGCATCCCATAGATGGGATATCATGCTGAGCCTTTTGTTCACCTGCTCATAGGTTAAGAAGGGACGCTCTTTGAGCAGTTTTTTTGTCAGGTCTTCTGCAAAGTAGTCAAAGCTAGGCACATCAGCGGGATTGCTGGTTGCATGTGCATGGTTATAAAGTTCTTTAAACAGCCTGAACAAATCTTTCTTGTATGGCTCTTGTAACGGAAATCCCCGTAAGGATACCCCACCTTCTTTTACTGGGAAGAATGTTTTGATCATGTCGTAAATCTGTTTTTGCATGTAATCTGTATTCATTTTTTGTCTCCTCATAAGGGTTTTAGGTTGCTTGCAATCATCTTGAGCTTGTTGGATTCTGGATGTTGAATGGACTTGCTAAAATCTTTAAAGGACATGGGATCCATATTAAGGGGTGCCCCCGCTTCCGTTCCTTTGTTCATCCATTTTCCCATCATGCTGTCTGCAGGAGCTGTCAACATGGATCCACCCAGAGTGGTCAACATGGATCCTGCTAATTCTCCAAAGGAAGGTGGGGATGCTTGATGTTTGGCCAGTCTGTTTTGATAGTCCACCTGCAAGCGATTTACATTTGTATTGTAATGATCCATCTGTGCTTTATTCCTTGCCATATAGTCATTAAGAGCCATGTCGCCTGCTTTGCTTTGTAAGGCTGTTTTGAGATCTTGGCCTTTTAGCTGTGACCCCAATTCCACTTGCGCTTGGTTTTGCTGGATCATTTGCTGATGCTGTTTTTCCAGATCTGCCATTTGTTCTTTTTGGAGGGCATAGGTTTGACCTGCCCGTTGCTCTTCTTGTTTGCGCGCATCTTCTTTGAGACCATACTGCATCATTTTTTCTTTAAGACGTGCTTGACGCAAATCTTCGCCATATTTATCCGACATCAAATCACTTTGTGCTTTGGCAATCGCCCCTTCTTTTTCTAAATGGGCCCGGAGACTATTGCCCCCAGTAGAATGATCGTGCCCTCGTTGTAGGAGCTTTTCTTCTTGCAAAACACGGGCTTCCTCCAAGTCATGATCCAAAATCTCACGATGCAACGCTTTGATGTGATTGACATGATCAGATAGATCTTCCATATGGAATACGTATGTCAAGTCTTGCAATCGATCTTCTTGGATGCTACCCATTGTGTCAATGAGGGGCCTAAAATCTACGGCATACTCTGGTGCACGTTGATACAAATGGCCTAGGTTCTGCAACGCTTGTCCCATCATTTGATCTGCCTGGTTAAAAAGCGCTTCTTCTTGCTTAGTACGCGGCAATCTGGAGATGACCCGTCTTTTTTTGCCATCCGGTCCTTTTGTGGTAATTGCTTGTGTGCCTGTGATTTCATCGATCACATCTAGCATTTCTTCAGGTTTTGGAGGTGGGGGCATCTCTGGTGCCTCGGGCGCACTTCTGCCCCCGATTAAACTGGAAACCAGACCACCACCTATTGCTGCTAAAGGTGCTTCAAATCCACTCATCTTATGTCTCCTTTTCTTTCATAAACCATGTTGTTGAAGCGTCTGAAAAAAACGGCACAAAACCAAATCTGACCGCTACGCTTTTCCATGTAGCTTTGTTGAGAGATAGAATCATTCTATGCTTCCCCTTACCCTCCACAAAGGCACAGACCTTGTTTAAAAATTGTTTGCCCAGCACACGTCCTCTAAAGGATCCAAAGATAAGGAAGAATATCTCCACCTTTTTCTCCGCCCACGCCTTTAATCCTAACAACCCGATCCGTTGTTTTTGAAAGATCATGCTGTAGAAAGCACACCGGGATCTGTAAAAGCTCTTATACTTCTCCCGGATATATGATTTCTTTAAAGGTTTAAATGTGATCATGTCCCCACCTTGTAAATGATAATACTGCCGACAGTATTGGTGTTTTTAATGATCAACTGTTTCTCATTTGATGTGCCGCTGCGCCATACTTCGCATGGGGCAGCACTATCCTGTCTTTGTGTCTGGACAATAAAATTGTCCCTATTAGAGGTAAACGTTAACAGCATACTATCAACCCATGGCTTATGAGCTACAAAGCTTGCAACGTACTTCGTTCCAAAGGGACTATAAGATGTCTTGACCTGATTATCATACCACCTGGCCATGTAGATAGGATGGGTGTTTAAGGGTAAATCCCCTATATCAAAATCGATTTTTTGACTGGATAAACTTTTATTTTGTTGTTGATCCCAAAAGTTTTTAAATGGCTGTAGCGTGACGGTTTGATCATCTTTTTTCTTGGTTGGAATGTACCAAGACTGCTCCCTACCAAACAGTAATTCTCCATATGTCCAATCCGCATTGTTGCCCACCAAAAAACCCACATGACCTGTGGACCTTAATCTGTCTAATGCAATATTGTTTTTAGCAACTTTATCGTTTGTAATAATTCTGGGATCTAGGTCTTCATTTTTTAACCTTTCCATGTAAGGGGCCGATCCTTTAATGCCTTTTAAAAGAGATCCTTTATCTCGATGGGTCCCCACCACTTTAGGGATACCAGCACCATCAAACCAGATCAAACATGCGGATTGTCCTGTAATGGCTTCTAATTTAGAAATAGGCAGACTGCCATCTCTCAGTTTACGACCACTTAGTTCTGTGTCTAACGCCTCATTGCCAACACTGCCTGGCACCATATGTTTTGCTTGAATACTTTTGGGTCTGATCTTATCGCCTGTGACAACACCGTTTCCTATATGCTTTGTCTCGATGCAATCCAAAGAAAGATGCCTTGGCTTTAAAGCGCCATCAGAGATGGATCCTTCTCCAATAAGCACCCAAGACAAATTGCCCTTGCCATTGGTTTTGAGAACCTTGTCTTTGTTAATTTCTTCTTTTGAACCAGGGATTTCCCCGGCTCTAGTGGCTTTAATGTCATCATCCAAGTCATTGAGCGCATCCATGACATAATTCATCTCGCCATCCAGCATGGACGCTGTGGGAGCACGCCTGTCTTTGGTTAAGTTTTCATAGCGCTTATCATTAAGCCTGGGTTCTCCGTCATAAGGTATTTGTGGTCTTCTGTAGGCCATTTATCTTTCCTTCCTGCCGTAAAGGGTGAGGCTTTCTAAACGCAACGGCCCATCAGAGATTTCACCCTCTAAGGTCACATAAAAGCGTTTCGCAACAAAACCTGCCCGTCCCGTCATTTCTCTTTGGTGGGTGTTTAAATGTACAACGCCTGTTTCTTTGTCTGTAATGCCGCTCATGTGTTGACCCAACACGTCCCCTTGAAAGTAAAACGCAATATTATCCTTAAAATCTAACCGTTCCCGTTGATCTCCATAGATCTTTAAAAACACTTTGTTTTGCGGATTGATCATAAAAGAAGAGGGCACATCCATTTGCACTTGATATCTTTTGTCTTGAAACCGTTTTCCTTTAAAAGACAAAAGCGGCAACGTCCATTTAAACGGGATGGGCTGTGCCTTATGGTTTATTTCATCCCTAAAGTCAGGCACTTCTGTTTTGCCATCTTGGTACAACAAAACTTCTTTACCCATGCTTAAGTACAATTGATCTTGATGCACCAAAAAACTTTCTGCTTTCTGAAATGCCCGTGTAAATAACGTCCATATATGATCATCACCGAGCGGTTTTTGTATCAAGAGCGGACAATTGCCCACCTTAAAGCCTAAAAAACCGCCTCTAGGATAATAAAAGCTGGCATGCGATCTTTCTTCTAGATGACCCCTGATCCACTGATCAAAGGCAGATAAAGCGTTCACACCCATTTGCTGGGCCATATTAAAAGAGGATATGGTCTTCATCCCTGTAGGACTTACAAAAACCACATCATTGCCATAGGGCTGTATAAGTTTTGCACTGACGGCCCCTTCTGGGATCAACCGCTCAAAGGCAAAGGTGCTGGGATCCAATGGATTAAAGCCTTTCCAGACTTGGATATGATGTTTACCAAAAAAACAGACCTTGTCGCCCACTTGATGAATCGCCATTATCTGATCTTGTTGCTGGGTGCCTTTGGACGATATATCTATAAAAGGCAACGCTTTTGTTTTAGGATCCAACCACGCGTCTTCTCTTTCTGGCAAGCCATCGGCTGTTTGCATAAACTGTATCAAGATGGGATTGTTTTTATCCGCATAAGGGGATAATCCCCATACACGATTGTGTGCCACAAATAATTTGGATAAATGGGGGAGTGTTGTTAACGCTTTTAGATCTTTCCCGTCATAGACCATGATGGGGTCCACACCAGTGGTAATCAACAGCTTGTTTTTATACACCAGCCCCCAAGGATCAGTATGGATGGATAACCCTTCTTGTAACAGCTTTGTTTTGCTGGTTTTGGGGTTATACGCATACAGATGCCCTCCGCTGTAGGCAATTGAAATAATTTTAACATTCTCTAAGTCAGACGGCAATGCAATGGCATCTAACCCCAAACTCAACCTGTTACCTTCAAGAGAGACTGCTTGACTAATAGCCCCCACGACCGCTTCTTGGCCTTTATATTCAAAGGTCAGCAATAGGCGTGTACCCTCTTGATACCATTTGATTGTCTCGTTGTTTTTAAAGGTAATCTCCAAGGAAGACGCTGTCTGTATCCATATTTTTTCAATACCAAGATCGGCTTGGAAGCAACTGGTATAAAGAATGATTTCCTCTCCATAAGAAAACATATCCTTGATCTCTGCCCGTGCTGGTAAGTTAACCCCTACACAAGGACGTACGCCATAACGCACGTTTCCTTCTCCTAAAGAAGACGGGATAATGTTTTCTAAGTACGTTGCCCCATCAAAGGATAATCTGCTGGACGATATATGAGGCACCATGCCCTTGGTTGGAAAAGGCGCTTCCAATACGTCAAAATGGTGTGTTTTAAGCATGTCATCCTCCTTTAAATCGCACTATATGTTGAACGACTCGGTTCGGCGGTTAAACTTAACAAATACTGATAAAACTCGCTGTACCCTTGCTTCCAACGGGCTGTGGCAAAACTGGCCTCTTGTCCCTTTTTAAGTCCCCCGTCATGTTGCAATACTTGCGCACATGCGCCATCTACTAAAATATCATGATAAGATGGGGGATAGGGGATCTCGTCTTCTAAGGTGCCTTCCTTAAAAGCCTTAGGGGCTTCGATACTATGCACAAAGGCTTTGCCTTCATACCTGGGATAGACAAACAATTGCCTTGCCGTGATACCCCAAAACTCGGCCTTGCCAGAACCTTTAAAGGTAGGATCATTTTCGACGATCTTACCAAAGGGCACCTGATTTAAACGATTGCCTTCCACCATCACGCTTTTGATCATAAAGGGAAACGGCTTTAAGGGGGCTGAGGGTAAGGGTAATACTCCTTTGATCAACTCTACTTCATCAAAACGTTCTTCCACATAAGGGTTAATCAAGGCCACCTTACGGTACAACTCAAAGTGTACGGTATTAAGGACGTCTAAATAGATCTCTTCATCCACCTCTGTTGGCTGTTCTACCCCAAAGGCACGGATACCGATCAAATTAATGAGGCCTTTCACATCCATGGATTAGTTTCCGATCAACAAAAGGGCGCGTACCAGCATCTTTTCTTTGAGTTGCTTTTCTTTATCTTTCAGGATCAAATCATTTCCATCCACTTTATATTGGAAAAGGCTAACCGGTTTGTCTTCCTTGACAGCAAGAGGCACGTAGGATCCGTCCGCTTCTTCCATCATGACACTGATTTGCAGCACATCTTGGATTTGCCCACCTTGAGCCGTGCCCATCAGACAGCCGTCCTTGTGCTGGGTTTGTCCTGCCTGATCTCCAATATCGCCCTTAGAAAGCGTACGCTTTAGCGCTAAAAGCTTGTAATCTCTGCCATCTTGTAAGACTGTATCCAACAAAGGTTTATCTGCAGAGGGATTTATCACACAGGCTTGTTTTAAAATACTCATATCTCTTCTCCTTGATTTTAAGCAATCTGTACAAATGAATGGATAATGCCTTGTTCCACGTGCTTGTTTGGATCTTTTAAGGATGGAAACTGTAATGCTTTCTGTCCCCGAATCTCACATACCGCCATGGCTTTGTTGAGGTTAAAGTCCCGTGATTCCAGCTCAAACCAAGGACGCTTTGCCCAAACCAATCCAAAGGCTTGTGCCCCTAAGAATAGGTTCCAGGCGGCCATCGGTTTTTTGTCACCTGTCTTGATTCGGTACCGTGCCAATTCAGGACATTCATAAATCATGACCCCTTCCACCATACCGCGGTATCTAGCCCCACTGATGCCTTCAGGCTGATCGTTTCCCTGTAACACCCCACGGTAAACAAACTGTTTCCAGGCAGGATCTTCCACTAAAGATTTGTAAGACTCTGTATCCATCAAATAGACGTACAGTTCTTCTGGGAATCCTTTCCTTGTTTTAAGCTCAATAGGCCTGATTTTAGATTCTGCTTCAAAGCTGGTCCCACCTGTCACTGCCATGCTCTTTAAAGTCCTAATATGTGCAACAGATAAGCCGTTTTTGTCATACGTATTGCCTGCCATTTTGCCGACACCTTCAAACACCGTATCTTTATGTTCACCAAGCCCAGCATAAAGCCCGCGGTGTTCTGAGGGACCTGTCCCTCCTTGGTTTTTAGCAAGGGGCGTATAAAGCTCTATGGTCCCTGCATCTAAAATAGTTTTCACCAAGTTTCTACGCTGTACGTTTAATAACAACGGTTGCAACGAATTATAAACCGCCACAGGCGTCATTTGTTTGACCAGATGCACACCACTCAACTGATCCACAAACCTGCGCAAATCTAATTTGATCTCATCATGGTAAAACTTCGGCTGTTGTTCTGAACCTGCCGCTTGGTTAAACCCAATCACAGGATTTTCATAATCCAACTCTTTGCGTGCAGGGACACGGTAGCTCATGCCTTCCCCTGCCTGCATCTCAAAGACCTGTATGGCACTGTAAGGGGATGTCCCCATAAAACTGGTTAAAGGGCTTAATCCTAAATATTCTTCAAAATACTGATCCCTGATCTTTACAGGTATCAAATGCTCGTCATACTTATTCGGTAAGGCGGGGGTATATACTTTCGGTTCTGCCATTTTGTTTCTCCTTTATATCCGTCCTGCACGTGCTTTTTGAAACACAGCGTCCAGGCTTACGATGTTGTCTTTCTTTTTATCTGTGTGTTCAGGGAGGTCATATCCCACCTCTTCTGTGTAGCCGTCTGATTCTAAATCTTTGAGCTTGGCCTTTAGGTTCGCTAAGTCTTTTTTGATCTTGGATTCATGCTTTTCTACATGTGCAATGTATTTCTCTAATGATCCATGGGGACTTACTTTAGAAAGAACCTGGTCATAATAGTCTTTGCCTTTTTTAAGCATCTGACGTGTCGCCTTAATGGGATCGTCTTGGTTCTCAAAGACCGATAAAAGTTGATCCCGTGCTTGCTGATCCAACACTTTGAGTTGTTCCTGAAAGGCCCACACGTGTTTATCTAAATCTTTTTCTGGTGCATACTTCTTGATGTTTTGAATCTCTTGATCCCATAGGGCAGATAACTTCATGATCAAGGGGGCTTCTTGCTGGATCTCTTCTTCCAACGCCTCAAAGTCCAATCCTGTGGCTTCTTCTGGTGTTAGTTTACCTTCCTCCACAAAAGACTGGATCTTCTTTTGCAAAACGCCCAACTTCTGTTGAAATCCCGCTATCTGCTTTTGTAGGTCTACGCTTGTCTCACTTTGGGTGGGCGTCCCCGCTTCTTGGGTGCTGTCATCGGTGTCGTTCTCTCCGGCAAAGGGTTCATCCCGTATTTCTTTCTTAACCGATTTTCCTGATCCCGCATCCGTATCTGACGAATTTCCGCTTTCATCTGATTCCTTTGTTGCCGTTCCTCCGTCGATACCCGATAAATCAGATCGAATATCTTTGTCAGTATCTGCCACATCTTTTGTGTCCTTCTTAGGCGTTAAAATATCTTGTAAACTTTTGCCTTCTTCTATAGGCGCATTCTCTGTTGTTGCCTCTGTCATGAGGGTTCTCCTTCTCTTGTTGTGATGACCTTATCTGCCCCAGACGGTGGTACCGCTGCTTGTGTAACAGCTTGCCGTTTCATGGTGCCTTGCTCTTCCATTTGCTTGGAGGCGAGCGTTTGCATTTCTTTAGCCAAAGCCTCGTAATCACGCACGCCCAGCCTTTTCATGAACAATGGCGATTGCATGATGAGAGAGGCATTGGCATTGCCTAATAATGACTGCAATACCGCTTGTTGCTCTTCACGTGCGCTTTCGTAATCCGGCACTTCTTCTACATAAAGGGATAACGGCAATGTCCTGATATCGTTAAAGACAACCTTTTTGCCCCCCACGTTCCGGACAATATTGAGCAATAATGACTCTTGCTCCTCATCTTCCAAGATCTCTGTATGCAAGAAGGTATCACCACCGCCTTGGATCAGATCCAACAACATGTGGGCTTCTCGTTTTTTCATCATGCGGAGATTATCAAAGGCAAAGACCTGGTTCCGGAGGGAGTTGACCTGCCTTTCTTTAATCGCACGACCGCTTTCTGCATTGGTTTGCTTGCCTAACGCATCATCATAAATCCCTGTTACTTGCTGCAGTTCTTTATCTGTGCGTTCCAGCATCTCAAATTGTCCGGGGGCAAGCCCTCTGTTGGACTCCACCTCAAGTAAGCTGTTAGGGGCTTTGACCAACACGCTGTCGGGACGTTTTAACTCTTGTCGGATCTCATCTGGCGTTTTGCCTGTAAAGGCATTGGTATCGATAACGGCTCTAAACGAATTTAAGTTATTGACCAACTTGGTCCGCCTATAATTGGATTCTCTTTGCAGATCCTTCATGACCGAAAGCCACCCCTCAGGCACACCATCTTGATGACGTCTTGACCATATACATGGGATGTAACTAAAGTCTTTCATGTTAGGTAAAGATGGATTTAACGGACGATACTGGAGTAATACATCGCCTGTAAAAACCACCCGCATGGTTTGACTTGCTTGATCTTCTTCGATTTCTTTAGCTGATTCTGCTAGATCCAGGGCATTTTCTTTGTCAAAGGTCTCAAATGGATGCCCTTGATAATCAAGACCTTTGTAGACTTTGCGGGATCTTTTATATTGCACCTCTACAACCATGATCCGAGATTGATGATCCCCCTTTCCTTGGGTATAAAGATCAAGATTGGTAGCATTTCGTCCCCAAAACTCACCACTGGGCGCAAAGTGAGAAATGCTGTCTTTCCTACCAAATAGGGACCGTAATTCTTGGCTCTTTTTAGGCCAGAGTTCTTCTGCGCGCTCTAATGGGATCCATCTTGTTCTGCCCACAAACTGCATACCTGTTAACGTCGGAGAAAGATCATCTGGATCATAAAAGACGTTCATGGGATTGACATACTCATAGACAATCTCAGATGATTTGGGATCTTTATACAAATTGCTCCAACCAATGCCTGTAATCAGCGCATCTCTAAATTTAAGACTCGCCTTATGGGGCATGTCTTGATTTTCTTGTATACTGTAAGATAAATGGGTAACGGCTTTTGCAAGCCTATCATCTTCTATGCGCCCTGAATGAGATCTGAAGCCCACACGAAAGCGTGTTTGGATCTCTACACCGGATAGATAATTGATAAGGTTTTTAACCTTATTAACCGTCACAGGTGTCTGTCCACGTTCTTGCAATTCTGCCAAGATCTCTTGAGGCCACTGATGTGTCCCATCATAAAAGCCAAAGTCTTCGGCCGCCTTCTCACGCCACGTCTTTAACGCTTCATGATTGTTGGCATATTCAAAGTAGCTCTTAGCCTTATGCAACGCCGCTTCTTGGGCTTCATGCATAGCAAGTTCCTTCTCTATCTTCTAGAGAGAAATCAATGGGGATCTAAATGTACGGATGACAACAAGATGGACACTGGTTTCTCTTAGTTATATCTTTTTTTAGACCTTTTGTTTGCTTAACAAACACTCAAAAAAGATCTCGCAACTTTAAGGGAAATCATACCAAAAACGACTGCTTTTGTCCAGCTTTTGCATGCTGATGGCAGGAAAATGTTACTATTCTACAGACTCAGCTTCTTCTATATCTATGAGAGATGATACATTGTCTTCAAGTGTCTCAACCCGCTGATACAAATCCTTTAAGTAAGGCTCTAGCTCTTCTTGAAAACTGTTCAGATCATACCCTTTGATCAGGTATTTATAGTCAATCTTTTGGGGATCGATTAACTTAGGCTTACTCTTAGGGACAAAAGCAATGCCCTGCTCCTCAGCATAAACAGAGTTGACCATCAAACTTCCTAAAATGGCCGTTAGCAGTATACGTTTCATTATTCGGACTCCTCTTGACTAATCACGCCTAGTTCCAAACAGCCTAACCAGCAATATGAATAGGTTCACAAAATCTAAATACAGGCATAAAGCGCCATAGACAGAAATGCTGCTGGCTTTTGCTATGTTGCCGCCCATTTGATCATAAATGTTTTTGAGCTTCTGGGTATCGTATGCAGTAAGCACACTAAACGCGCCAACCCCTATGATGGATATCAGAAAAGACATCCCATCTGATGGAAAAAACAGATTGATCACGCTTGCAATAATAATACCGAACACAGCCATGGTGGCAATGGACCCTAGTTTCGTTAAGTCTTTCTTGGTCACGTATCCATAAAGACTCATGGCACCAAACATACTTCCTGTTACCAGAAATGTTCTAAACAAACTATTGCCGGTATAAATCAGATACAAAGAACTAAACGATACCCCGTTTAGTGATGCAAAGATTCCTAAATGCATCAATGCTTGTTCTTTACGCATACTGGATAGCTTGGCAGAAAAAAACAGGGCATATCCTAATGGCGCTAACGCTGTTACCCATCCCATGGCACCTGTACAAAGTGTAATGGCAAGTGCCGGGGGTGTTGCCAATCATATAGGAGACAAAGGCTGTGATGCCTAATGCCATCCCCATGTACTGATATACAGAGAGCATATACGCTCTCAAGCCTTCATCGTAATGGCTGTGTCTCCAAGTAGAAGATGTACTAGAAAACTGGTTCATGATCTTACTCTATGGTAATGGTCTTTGCCTGTTTTTTAGGATCTTTTTGGGCTGTAATTACTAACACACCCTCTTTAACTGTTGCCTTAATGGTGTTTTGTAAAACATCGGACCCCAAAGGCAAGCAATAGGCAAAGGTCTTCTTGCTTGGCCCATAGACTTTTGTGTCTTTACCTACAGAAAGAGATTTCTCTCCTTTGACAAGTAACAGGTCAGACTCGACGCTTACTTTAATATCACCTTTAGCAAAACCAGGGGCACAGATACGTAATTCGTAATGATCTTTATGATCCAACAATGTGGGCTGGAATGCGTATGCATATCCTGTATTGTCTTGAGAGTCACAACACGCTTGAGCTGTTAAGCTCATGGTTCCCAACAAAAAGCTGAACAAATAGATGTAATGCTTCATGTCTATACTCCTTTAGCCAACCACTCGGGTCAGCTTCTTACGACCACTTGGCTTTTTCTTGGAATATTTCTTTTTTGCTTTATCCACTTTTTCTGTCTTCTTCTTTAAAGAAACAGCATGACTGGACTCTGTCATAAAGGCGCTTAAGCAAAATACGCTTAGAACGGCGAAGGTGATGGTTTTGAATGATTTCATGTGCTTTCTCCTAATGTATCATTATCATAACATACTATTCAAATATGGGTATCCCTTTGAAAGATTAACACTACTCCTGTGCTTGGTATTTCCAGCAGGACGTGAGGTGATCATTTACCATCCCAATCTCCTGCATATACGCATACATAGTGGTAGGGCCTATAAAAGTCATCCCTTTTTGCTTTAACGTTGTTGATATGCTATCGCTTAAAGGTGTTCTAGCGGGCACTTCCTCTTTCTTAGTCCAATGGTTTGTAATGGGAACTCCATTGACAAAGGACCAGATAAAATTATTGAAACTACCTTGCTCTTTCTGAATCTTCTGCAAAATGCGCGCATTGTCTCTGATTGCATACGTTTTAGGCTTGCTCCGTATCAGCTCGGGACGTGTGGCTAGGATATCTAGTTCTTCATTAGGCAACTGCACAACCTTTTGAGGGTCAAAATGATGAAAGGCCAGATTAAAGGACTGGCGCTTTTGTAAAACAATAGACCACCTTAGCCCGGCTTGTAAGGATTCTAAAAAAAGAACCTCAAAAAGTATTTGATCATCATGTTGTGGTACACCCCATTCCTGATCATGGTACTTTGCGTAAATGCTCTGATTGTCAAGGCCACCAAAACAACGGATCTTTGTTGTATCAGCCATGTTATGCTAAGAAGAGACCTTGGACTTTTCCCCGTAGCGTTCTTCTAACTCTTCCTGAGCGCACGTTCGGTGTAAATCGCTAATCTCTCCGGCCACTTTTCCATCTAAGCCATATCTATGCTTTTCTTTAACCAAACCACGGAGGTACGCTTTTGTCTTTACATACTGCTGCATCCCCTTAGAAAAGCAGAGCTTTTTCATTTCTTCTTTTCCTATAGCTGCTTCTATGTCTTTATGAATACCTAACTTCACAGGCTTAGGCGACACCAAGCTAAATAGCTTTGGGTGTATCTTCACCAAATGTTCAATACAAAGACGGGCTTTTTCCATCTTTTCTTTGTTAAAATCTTTCTTAACCAATTCCTTGATCATGTCTGATCCCCTTTCTGATGATTGTCTCTGCTCCAGCAACTTTGCATAAAAATTACCGTGTTTTATATCGTTCTTCTACACGTTTAGCAAATTCATCGCGCATCCCATCCTGCCAGATGATCGCCTTATTCCATTTGTGCAATGATTTTTCCAAAGGATCGTTGGTGTTTAGTATGGGTAGTGCTTTCTGTTGGATGTTTTTAGATTGTTTTTTTGTATCTCTATGCTGCTACAGCACAAGATCATCAGCACCTAACAGAAAAAGTATTTGATTGCCTAGATGGGGGACATTTTTCGAGTAGGTAAAAAAATATCGTGTCATTCCCTCTATCTTTTCTAATCTTTTGTCCTGTTGTGCATGAAATAGGCACAAATAATCTCTTACTTTTTTTGACCATAAGTCACACTGTTGATCTCTGAGATTTCGTATAGCAACTTTTTGCTTTTCCGTTAGATTTTCCTCGTTGTAAGCAGGTTGATATAATCTTAACTTATTGGATAAATCTTTTGGAGAGCCATTTCTCTCCATTTTTCGTAACTTTCAAAAACAAATCTTTGAAAGGTGTCTGTGTCCGCGATCTTTGACATGTTTGGTTCATCAGATACCAGAGCCTTATACTGTATGCTTGTGTGGGGCGTATTTTGTCTTAACAATTTTGCCGAAATGTGCTTTTTCAGGAAAGTAAAGAACGATCTCGCCAATTCTTTACTCTTAAAGATTGGGAAAAAATAGGAATAATCAGAACGACACAGATGATAAATACACCACTGCAAAATATTAAACTTCAAAAGATCTGTTTGAGTATCTAAATAACAACTAAACACCTCCATCATAGGGAAATGTTTGTCCCTTCCATATATTGGTCCTATAGTAGCCTTATCTGGTTGGGGCAATATGACTTCTCGATTATTATAGGATATAAGGCTCTGGATGTGCAAAACTGTGGAGTTATATTTTAAAACCATTTTAAGGGCAGCCCTACGGTGATGGACCCTTTTTTCAATAGTAAAATCAGGGAACAAGGCATAGTACCAAACATCATAAAAGAAATCCCCAGAAGGTGTTTCTGATGATGTTCGAGTCCACGCCCGTAAATCAAGCAGGTATGTACAAAAACGTTTTAAGGGTGAATCTTCCAAACCGAAGCGTTGCCTCCACATGCGCTCTGTATCACCCCCATTAGCTGTTTTGTCTATGGGGGTATTTGTGTCCCCAGTTCTGGAATAAATAGCTCCTGCTTTCAGCCTGCTTTTCTTAGGGGGGTGTTCTAAATAAAAAGGTCTTTTTTCAGGATTGTTTTTTATTTTGAGGGCATGCACTAATTTTTTATTGTAACGCAGAATCTCCAATGTAACCCTAGGAATGTTTTGATAAAACCCCGCGTTTTTTAATAAGTCAATAATTTTTGCCTGTGTTTTTCCTTGGTTCTCTTTTACCCCCATTACTTTGTAGGTGCCGTCTTCTACTCCTATAAATAAAAACCTATCACCTCTGTGTGTGGGTTCATTGGAAAGAGAAATGATATCATGGAGCAGGTCATAGTTATCGGGATACTGTTCTTTAAAATCCCAATAAACCCCTTCCTGTCTACCCATAATAGCCTTGCGAAACACCACATCCGTTCCCAACGACTGATCGTCGCTATCTCGACCGAGAATCCAAAGCTTTTGGGGAAATGCCTCCATCTCTGAGAACACGTAGAATGATGACCCATCTTCATAGTTCATCATTTTAATAAGATCGGATAAGGTGTTGCTTGTGCTCATGATGAATTGGTAATAATCAAAATTGCCTTGGCCCAAAACGACATCATCCCCAAGAAGCTATTATGTGTCAACAAGAACAACGTTTACCCCACAGACTTGTCCCCGGGTTTTGTGCGTTTCACCACCAAACCCATAGTCAGAAAGGGATACAACAAAACACCGCTACGCAGGTGGTTTGGGCGCCGGGCCCTGTAAGCCTTTGTGGAAAATGCTTTGGTGCTCGCGCCTTTCCCTGCCAGAAATAATTTTCACATTCACATATACAGACACGGATGGGTCCCATGGCCCAAAGGGGGATATGCCCCTACCCCCGGGGAGGGGTGTATAAACCTAAATACCCTCTAAAACGCACAAAAATGATCACTGAATGCACATAAACCATTTTTACCTATACCTAGCCAAAAGATATTTACGTTTAATCTAGGGCTGTTTCTGGTGGAATTATGGTTTTGCTTTTCCGGATGATCAGGATCTTGGTTTGATATGCTAATCCAATTGGTTGATCAGATGGTTTTGATTATACCCCAAAGTCATCATCATCCAAAGCAGTAAAAATCGAAACCATCGGATTAGTAGTCCGATGCTCTGCACGCTGTAAAGCCCAGAAATGCTGGGTTTATTTTTCGCAAAAATAAATTATGTACCACATAGGTACCAAATGACACGACTTTAAGGGTATTTATGATCGTTTTCGATAAATATTTGGTTTTATCAACGGGCCACTATTTTGGATAAAAATCCTCCCGTAAAATATCATCTACACTGTATGGACATTTTTCGGGTAATTTCGATAAATTAACTGGCGTTTCTTTTTTGAGTAAACGCAAAGATTTTTGATAACTCTTTGGCAGAACATCTTCAATCTTAGTTTTTAGGCTGGGGTTGTCATCAAACAAATACTGTATGTTTAAGCGCTGTTCGTCAATAGAAGCACTCCAGCTTCTCCCCCGGAAGTCCGGTTGATATTCCCATTTAAGCAAGTGGAAGATCAATTGCGCCAACCGATTTAATAGCTCTCTACGTTCAGATGTGCCCATGGATTCTATCTCCTCGATGACATGATCGAAGTCCACTTGGTTATAGTGTTTATTACGCAAAAGATCAGCGGTTGACTGTGTCCATGCGTAAAAGTCCTCTTCGTACTTTGGGTATGCCATTGCTTTGCCTTTGCTTAAAAACCCTGATTAACCTTACCTCAACAATGATGTTGGCGCAATGTGTCCAATAATCTCTTAAGCTATCGCAGATATCCCATAATTAGACATGTAAATGGACATATTTTGCTGGGGTCTAGGAAAGTATACTTTTCTGGACGCTATACCTGAATCCCACTTTTGATCAACAAATCCTTTAGTTCCTTGTTTTGTTTGCAAGCAGATTGCTTTTTGCCTTTGAGTCCGTTTGCCCAAATCTTACCTTCTTCGCCACCCCACAAAAGCCATGCGATATAACCTGCAGATGGATTATCCTCATTGCCAAAGTTCTTTGCACGCTTGTCGCATTCATGCCTCGCAAAGTAGCTGACCATGCGCTTGATGTCTGCTGAATCCACTGGATCTCCGCTGATAAGCTTGTGAGCCCTCTCAACACCAATGTGTGTGCCTCCACGACCATATTGCTTGCGCAAGCGTAAGCCTTTGGAGGCATTCTCTTGTACTTCAAGTGGTGGACTAGTTTGCATCTATACCTCTATACCGCTTTGTGTGAGTAAATCCTTTAATGCTATACCGCTGTATGCTGGCGTTATGTTCTTCTTGATCACAAACCATTGTAGTTTCCGATAAGTGGTATTGAACATTTTGTGCTGTTTTACCAAGCTATACCCACGTTTCAACAAGTCAGCGATCAGTACTTCGCAACCATCCAATGTAGATGCTGACTGACTGCCTAAAGGACGACCTTTTGTTTGTCGAGCAGATGTTCCGTTCTTTGCAGAAAATGTATCTGTATTGATCGATTCTGTCAGCTTTTCTGCCGTTTTTGTGTTTTTCTCAATATGATGCTTACTCATGGCATAAAGGATCCAAAGGTTTCTGAATGCTTTGAGATGGGACCCCTTACGGGTATTGCGATAGGGGACATCCCACTCACAGGCAACCTCATTGGATCATATTGATATCCACCATCTGTGGAATAGCGGTCTTTTCACCACGTCTTTTGGCCTGTACCCGTTCGAGTTCATGCATGGCCCGATAGTATTCTTTGTTGAGACCAACTTCATACCGATTGTACAAAGCAAACTTGTTCATCTTGTCTGTGCCTGCAAGATAATTCTCTTGTTGGAAAGACGAAAAATTATCAACGCCTTCAGATAAAAGTTTGGACATCATGTTGTTGGTCCTCTTAAGTTTCCAACTGGCTTCGACCATGCGTTCAACCAAGACCAATTCTGCAAAGGAAATGGGATCATATTCTTTGATAAACTGTCTGCGGAACTTCTGGTAGTCCCTTTGACTTTCGCCTTCAATAAGCAAATGTTTATTATCAAATAACCCATGCTTACGGGCTCTATGGGATACCCTGTTCTTACCAGCAACGCTATTGGTAACAGACATAGCCTTAACCGATGATGCTTTCTTTGCCTGTTTAACGGCAACCATTTCACCCGATGATTTGGATATGTTCTTAACGGTAATCTGACTCATAATGTGGTTTTGTTTTCTTGTTTAAACTGTACCCGTATCTTACCAAAAAACACCCAAAAAGTCAATAAATTCAACGCTTACGGCATGTTTTGAACCTGGATAAAGAAGCAAAAAATGATTACCCTTGCATTGCTCTGAACCATCAAAAAAACAAACAACCTCCACAAAGGGATAAGGATTACATCTGTTGATACACAAAGGTGCGTGGTGTGGTTTTACATAAAGCAAGTAAAAAGCTTTTCTTTGGGGTCAAATCGAAAAAGCCTCCTTTTGTACGTCAAGGGAAAAGGGGGGCTTTTTCATGATGGTAACTTTGGTGGTCTTTATGATTAACATATAAGATGTTAATCTTATTGGATTTTTTCAATCGGCCAGGACAGGCTCTCACCAATACTTTGCGGAAATTGGTTTGCCCCACTTCAAGGGGGGTGTTTGCCCCACTTCAAGGGGGGTGTTTGCCCCACTTCAAGGGGGGTGTTTGCCCCACTTCAAGGGGGGTGTTTGCCCCACTTCAAGGGGGGTGTTTGCCCCACTTCAAGGGGGGTGTTTGCCCCACTTCAAGGGGGGTGTTTGCCCCACTTCAAGGGGGGTGTTTGCCCCACCAATTACCCCTTTGTGTCAAGTAATAATTATTGTTTATATGTGTACTTCTTGCGTTTTCTGTAAGTAATTTGTGGTTTTTGAGAGTGAAAGTCTTCCGGGTCAAAGAATATCTGAAATATTTCTTCCCCATCAGTATTTTGGCCCCGCTCATATGTGCCAATATATCCTTTGGCATCGGATAATGTTTGGGTGATCTTTTCGTCCAGTTTTTTTTGTTCACGTTTTTCAAGTAACCGGTAAAGACCCATTCTTTGTGCTAAGTGTTCACGTTTAATAAGAAAGTAATCTTGATCTTTATCCATTTGAGAATTAGCGACATAAGTGACGTAATTCATGAAATTCCGCAGTCTGGATTTGCGTTGCCCCCCACGTTTATGCCCACCTAACACATGATGATATTTTTCAGGCCTATTGAGATATCCGCCCATTAACCAGAGAACATTAGGCATCATCACAATCATGTTTTTATCGGGATTATTCAGTAGTGGTTTTTTTCTAATAATGTCTTCGGTAAGTTCCGCAAGTGTTACAAACAAAGGGCTTTTTACAAGTGTCTTTTGTGTTTTTTTGACGATCTTTTGTTTTGTTGGTACAGGGTATCCGTTCTTTAACAGTGACTTGTTCTTTTTCGAGGATATAATGTTGGTTATGCATCAGGTCGTCTAAAGCCCCCAGCAAACGATCTTTTTCATCATCGTGCCAATCTGTTGTACCATCAGCTTTTGTTGTGATACGTCTGCACCCGCACCGTCTTAAAAACGCAGATTTTTCAATGCCAATGATGGGAATGGGTATATCCTCATCTTCATACGTCATATGCAATTTTAGTTTTCTTTGGGAGTAATCATGGTCGTTTATCAATGCAAATATGGCATCAATGACTTTATGGTGTGCCTCTGATTTATGGGCAAAACCTACTCTAGAACACATCACACTTTTGGTTGAGGGATCGCCTTGGAATATTGCTTGTAATTCTTGGGAGGGCTGTTTTAAAACCTCTTGGTCAATCACGTCAATATCCTTATACCGTTGGTGACAGGTATTGAAAGAGATGGTTTGTGGTATGGTTTCTCTTTTACGAAAAGTGATCATTTAATCCGTGTATATAAGGTTCTGTCAAATATTTGCTTCATCAACGGGACAAGTCTTTCTGCCCTTGCCATGATATGTTGTTTTTCCCGAATCCTTTTATCCAACACGCTTGCAAGATCAAGTGTTTCTAAGGATTGGTTGTTCAGATAATCCACATCTTCTTTATGGCCCTTATGGTAAAGCCGGCGTTCTTCTTCTGCGACCCCTTTGCGGACCTTTTCAACGAGTTCTTGGACCATGTCAAAGAATTTTTCTTCAAGGTAGTAGTATTTTTGTGCCCCTAAATCAATCTTAGAGACCGCCCGTAACGCTTGGGTGATTTCGTGTTTATCTTTATCCAATTGTCCCTGTATGGCGTCCCTGAATACGCTGACAAAATCATTCCATGACTCAACATGTGATTGGTACAGATAATGTATGTTTTCCATATACGGAAACTTTGGGATATTTAACCTTTTCATGTATATGTGCACCAAATCATAAAAGTTTAGATAAGGTATCTTATTGGAATAAATATCCATAAAAAAGGTTTCTAACTGATGCTGAGTAAACCCCTCTAGCCTGCAACGACGCCATTCTTCAAATAGATCTTGTTGTTCAGGGGTAAAAACATCTAACTTAGGACGGGCCCAAAGATAACAAATTTCCCGTAAAAGCCCAATCATATAAACCATGCGGGTAATATGCTCATCCCACTTTTCCACGGCAAAAAACAAGTAAAAGCAATTGTTCAAAGCAAATTGTTTGTATTCTTTGTATGGGGATGAGTCTTCCCCATGTAATTTACCCAATCTGAACGATAGGTATTTATCTAGTTCTTGTGGGTCGACGGCTTCTTTAAAAAATTGTTCAGGCGTGTTAACCCCTTTGATTACTTCAACATTAGAAAGCGTTGCATAGCATGCTGTGCTAGATGATAACTCCCTGGTTGTTTGTAACTTAAAGTTGTTAAAAGTAATGGGCAGTTTCATCATGATTTGTATTTGCCTTTCTTCTTGGTGTTGTCTTTGGCATTATCCTCTTCGGCATGGGGTAAAATGGTGGATTCTGGACCTATTTTCATGGTAGGAGCATTGTAGCTTAATGCCAGATCTTCGTCATTGAGACCATATCTGTTTTTTAAGATACGCAAAGCCACAAGAGATAATTCTTGTCTGCTGTCGATGCCAATGAATACTTCTGCATCCTGTTCAATATCGCCAGACTCACGTGCCCCATCAAGACGTAAGATATTGCCAATATCGCTATCATTTTTGCCCTTAACCAGTTTTTCTGCCCGGCGCATTTGACAGCCAATAATAAAGGTAATTTCTTGTGTTCTGGCAAGATCCAGTAAGTCCCCAGAAATTTCTTGTATCTCTTGCTGTCTGGAGTTGTTTTTAGGTCCCATAATTTTTTGCAGATAATCGATAAAGACCACCAGATCAGCAGGTGATTTTTCTTGCATGCGTCTTACGATATTAGCCGTTTGTTCAACGGTATACCTGCCATCAATAATGCGGAGTCTGCCGTCTATGCTTTGTTGATCAAGATATTGCATGGCTTCTTCAATATCGTGCCGTTTGCCCCCCTCCAAGTCATGACCTTCCTTGATATAACCCATGAGCGCACCAAATTGCTTGGCAGCATTTAGCAAATGATTGGCTTTTATGTTGGTCAGCTTAAACAACGTCCTGTATCGTTTTTCTTCCATGGTCATGAATAAAAAGCGCTTATCCGGATAAATATCCAACATGTTGAGCAAAAGATTAAGCATCAGCGTTGTTTTACCCTTACCTGGCCTTCCCCCGATGAAATTTAACGCATGTGGGGATATGGGACATATCTTGTCCAAAGCGGGAATGCCTGTTTTATACCCATCCGGCGTATCGGTCATATCTTCCTTTGCATGTTGATGGAGGTATGGTTCGTCAATAATGGTGCTGGTTGCTTCCCCTTGTTGGAATGCGTCTTTAACCCCATCACACATATCCCTGATTTTCTTATGATCAGGATCAGGAAGGGATAAGGCAAACTGTAGTGATTCTGCTTGTTCTTTGGCTTTTGCCAGACGTTTAACTTGCGTTTCATTGGCCTGAAACTGTGCAAACTTAGTATCAATGATGGATGCAGATTCATACTCAAAAGCAACGCGTACCGTTCTTTAAACTCCGCCTTTTTAACATCTGGAAAGATTGTATATTGTTGCCATACGTCTTTGAGGAATTGGTCTATTTCTAATGAGGTCAGATCTTTTGGTTCTTTGCCATATTTTAACATGGCGTTATTAATGTACCAATCGATGAGGGTTTTAACCGTGTCGCCATTTGCAACATAATCCTTAAAACCATCCCCCAAAGCGATCATCAAGTCATTTGCATCTTTAAGTGGTTTACCATGCAGTTCTTTGGGTATGGGCAAAATGTACACTTCATGTTTGGGCAAGATCTCATGGATCATGGCCTGCAAGCCCTTTTCCCCAGCCTGGTCATTATCAGGACATAATATAAAGCTCACATTGGGCGTATAGGATGTAAGGTTCTTGAGTGCGCCCTTACTTACCTTATTGCGACCAATAGCAACCACATTGGAGAACCCTTTGGCTTTAAAGCTAAGGGCGTCCATATGACCTTCAACGACATAAACTTGGTCTTGATCCAAGCATTCGTGGACATTGTAAAAATCTTCAGCATCCAGTCCTTTGGTATGCAAATACCTAGGACCATCGCCAAGGCTTCTTGCGGTAAAGCCTTTCAGCACACGTTCTATGGAGTATATGGGTATGGATATACAGGCAGGTGCATTATGGTATGATCCCAATGGTTCTTCTAATGCTTGACGTGTGGCCTCATCAAAAGAGGGCAACATTTTATCTTTAGCCCCAAACAAACCAAACTCAAGGGAACGTATATTATCATCGGTAAATCCACGACCATAAAGATACTCTCTCGCGAATAGATTATGATCCTTCCATAGCCATTCTATGGATTGGGTTTTTAGTTTTTCCAAGGGGGCAGATAAGTCCAACTGGTCTTGTGCCTCTTGGGCCCTTTTACGAAAATAGGAAAGATCTTCAGCTGTGCTTTTATAATCCCGCATGCCAGCATATTGCTTGATCATGTCAAAGGCTTGGTTCTCTGTCAGCCCTTGTTCTTCCATAAGGTAAAACTTAATGTGCTTTTCATACCCGCACTTGCTTTTCCTGCTGCAATGTATGGAGTTGCCGTTTTTATAAACATAGGCCTCACGCTTGCCACAAGAAGGACACGTGACCAAGAAATTATCTCCCCTGTCTTTAGGTTGCAAAACGGCAAGAAGACTTTCTTTGTCCAGCCTTTGGTATAGAGTCTCTAACATATAGAATCCTTATCTGTATGGCTTTAGTTCAGGAATATGCTTTCTGTTGATATAATAGCTGATAATGGCCGTTGCTTCATATTTATCTTTAGGTTGATGCCCTTGTGTCCTTAAAAAGTTTACCTGTCGTTCAGTAGGATCATCCCTTAACCAACTGGCATCTTTATGTGCCCATGTGCCCCGACTGTGTTTTTTTAAGAATTTATCCCCCATACGCAAACAAGCATGTCTAGATTCTGTGGCCAATAGTTTTGGTGCCCCTCCTTTGAGGTTACCATAGAGATCAAACTTTTTAGTGCTTCGTTGAATCAACATAACGCAAGCATCAATGGACGTTGCAATGAGTGCTTTTTCTTTATGCCAATAAACCCATCTGAAAGGGGATGTATCAATCAGATTCATTTCGCCCATATTAAGCAATATATCAAGAGGCACATCTGCTGGAGGGGTTTTGCGTTTTTTGTATTGAAACAGATAACCACATTGTGGACATTTTTTTGCATTTCTAGGAATGAGTTGTGCACATTCAGGGCATTCTTTAAGTTGTTTGGTGCCCTTGCTTTTGGTCAATTCAATGTCTTGTTCCAGTGATCCATGAATCACGGAAGACATACCAAAGTCCAGTATTTTACATTCTGTTTTACCCGGATACGGCCTGAGTCTCCCCTGCCCACCATTTGAATCATGGTGGATTTATAGGAAGAGGGTCTCAGCAATACCACACACTCCACAGCAGGGCAGTCCCATCCTTCTGTTAAGATCATGACGTTGACAATGACCTGATCTTTGCCGGACTCAAAACTTTGCAAACGTGCAGTGCGTTCTTGCATGGACATGGCACTATGTAAAACGGTTGCATTTACCCCTCTTTGCTGAAAGGTATGACAAACGTTTAAGGCATGATCCACCGTGGTACAAAAGATAACGGTTTTAAGATCCCCGGCATGTTGCCGCCAGTTACGAAACACTTCATTGCGGTAAGGGTCTGTATCCAATATTTTAGCCGCTTCTTCTTGAATCTGTGCTTCAGATATGACCCGTTGTGTTTTTTGTAACCGTCTTAAACGTTCTGCTTGTGGTCCCCTGCCATAAAGACCTTTAAGATCATCCTGACAACCTAGGTCCAGGATAAACGTACGTGGCTTTACAAGATGTGCTTCAGCGATCAGTTCCGTTAAGGTGATTTGATCAGAGACCGTGCCAAAGACGCCCTTCAATCCTTTTTTATCTCCCCGATTAGGTGTAGCGGTAACCCCAAATATGCGTACATCGGGATTTGCCTTTTTGATATTTTTAACGACCTTTTTCCAGGTACGAGCAGCTGCATGATGGGCTTCATCAAAGGTGGCAATACTAAAAGTAGGAAAGTCCAATTTTCTATGGACAGAAGGGACCATGGCAAAGACCACATCCCCAGACCAATCTTTGTTTTCTGCATTAACGATAGACGTTTTGACATCGGGGAACATGGCTTCGAATTTAGCCTTGTTTTGTTTTAACAGTTCATGGCGATGTTGGAAAACAATTGCCCGACCACCCTTTTCTTGAAGAAACCCCTGAATCACCGCAGACATCATGATGGTTTTACCGGCACCTGTTGGGGCAACGGCCAAGGTCGATTTATGCTTAAACAGTTTCTTTAAGGTTTGATCCACCAATTCTTTTTGTCGGTGACGCAAAACAATAGGTTCAGCCTTAGTTGCTGGTGCCAAAGGAACCACATTAGACGAGGTGTTTTCTATAACCATGTTTAACCTGTTTTTTTGGTATAAAAGTAACCTCTAAAATATACCATAAAACACTCTGAAACGCAAACACAGCAAGGGTTTTAGGGTTAAATATGAGTGGATTACTCAGGTTTTGGATCATTCAAAAACCAACACACGTGACGCTTTTTTTTGTAAGTTTTCGATCATATTGCTGTAATGCACAGCCATCAACGCTTACAGACAACCCATCACAGCACAAAAAGGTTGACATTTACTCCCCTTTATGAGACTATGTAATTCGGATAGGCCTTTGGGTTAAGGCATTCAAATAACCCAAATTACCGGATAGCTAAAATATGTGCCGTGCTCACATAAGATACCCTCTTTGTGTCCACTGCTACACGTCCCCTTGTGACAAGGGTTTGTCCTTGGATGACGTTAAACAAGTATTTAACAATTTTAAGACAAGGCTATGCGGTATAGTTTTATTAAAGATATAGATCATAATCATCAACCCCATATACCTCTTCTGGTAACCGATCACTTGTATCTGGAGAAGATTAACAAAGATCATTCAGATGGGTGGTTTATGGCGATGATTCAAACTGCATCCAATGACAATATCGCGAGCCTGTCTTTTATGAAAAAGGTGGTGTGATGGATCTTGTTAAACCAACAACATTTGGGATAGAGGTTGAATTTCCTCAATTGTCGTTCCAAATAGATGATTTGCAAAGTAACCCAGATCATAAAATAATTAACAAAATGCCATTTTTTGAAAAAGAAGGGGTGTGGAAGTTAACTATGGACCAGGGAAAACCAGAGTTTGTGAGTTATCCCTTTTCTGGCATAGATGATGAAAAATACAAGGTTTTTTGTAATGATATGAAGAGATTTGAGACAGAGATTTTAGGAGATGTTAAAAAGCATGGACGAACATTTTCATGGCATCCGTTTGATATATTTGGATCTCCTGACGAAGAATTTACAAACTCAATTTTTTTTGATCAGTCGTACAATATAACGGTCACTTCTCCATATTATAAATATCCACATGATACGCAAATAAGATTCTTTCTTCAAGAAAGAGATGTAAAAGAGATTAAGGTGTTACCCGATGCCAAACTAGCCATTGGCACGCAATATACAATTGGAATTAAAAACAGAATACAAGAGTACTTTAAAAATTTTTTGACGCAAAATTCTTGTATGTTTGATCATAAGCCACATAAAGATTTCCACGATTTTTTAACAAAAAGTTTGGACAAGCATCCACTTAATGACAAAGATTTTTTGGTTGTCTTGACGATTTGGGGTATTACGCGCCCATATAACGAAATAAGACTTTTGAAAGACAATTTTTTATTTATGCCCCGAGTAGCCTTAAATACAATTAAAGCAGATACTAATTTCGAAGCAATTAATGCGGCGCTTGCGCAGATAAACGAAAAGGATTTATATTCTCAAAAGCCTTATATTTCGATTGACTCTTACAAAGACAAAAATTCCAAGCAGTTGATTGAACGCTTCAGGGAACCCGAAGATATAAAGACATCTAATAAACTTTTGAAAGAAAAATGGGCTTCTTTTTCTCAATACATAACTACGGTGCATAAACTTGGTTTATCCCCTGCAGCCGAAGAGTTTTTCATGAGCCAGCACAACTTGTACACAAAAAGGGATTACTTGTCTCCCCCTATTGATAGTACCGAATTTTCCGTTTTATATGGAACAGGCATTAACATGTGGCCTTATGATGATCATGGGTTCTTGTTCGAGATTAGACCATTTTATATTGGACATCGTTTCTGGAACGTGAATACTATCGA
>NW_026262850.1:10000-12500 GCF_025434085.1 Hippocampus zosterae
AGAGGGGCCGGTGAGGTGGCCGTGCGTGGCCGGCGGGGGGGCGTCTTGGTCGGATTAAAAGTGTTGGACCGCGGCCCGCGGAAGTCATCTTGAGCACCGGAGGAGAGGGGCCGGTGAGGTGGCCGAGCGTGGCCGGCGGGGAGGCGTCTTGGTCGGATTACATGTGTTGGACCGCGGCCCGCGGAAGTCATCTTGAGCACCGGAGGAGAGGGGCCGGTGAGGTGGCCGAGCGTGGCCGGCGGGGAGGCGTCTTGGTCGGATTACATGTGTTGGACCGCGGCCCGCGGAAGTCATCTTGAGCACCGGAGGAGAGGGGCCGGCGAGGTGGCCGTGCGTGGCCGGCGGGGAGGCGTCTTGGTCGGATTACATGTGTTGGAACGCGGCCCGCGGAAGTCATCTTGAGCACCGGAGGAGAGCGCCGGCGAGGTGGCCGTGCGTGGCCGGCGGGGGGGCGTCTTGGGCGGATTGGGAAAATAAAAAAAAAATCCCCCCATTCATTTCAATGGCTGAGGTGGTCTGCCATACCGTTTGTGTCCGCCAGACGGCGGTGTAGTAGGCAAAAGACCGTTGGAGGTACCAGGGGTAAGCCTGGCGGTACCAGGGGTAGGCCGGGGGGTACCAGGGGTAAGGCTGGGGGTACGGCGGCCGAGCGTGGCCGGGGAAGAGGTCTCTTGGTCGGATTGGGAAAATAAAATAATTCCCCCATTCATTTCAATGGGCGGCGGTACCAAGGGTAAGCCTGGCGGTACCAGGGGTGGGCCTGGAGGTACCAGGGGTCGGCCGGGGGGTACCAGGGGTCGGCCGGGGGGTACCAGGGGTAAGGCTGGAGGTACCAGGGGTCGGGCTGGAGGTACCAGGGGTAAGCCAGGGCCGGCTCGGCCGCGGAGCTTTGCCCGGGAAAGAGGCCTCTTGGCCGGGGTGAATAGCGCTGGAACGCGGCCCGCGGAGGTGGTGGGGGCCGGAGGCACCGTGGGCGAAGCCCCGGCCCGGCCCGGGGGCCGAGCGAGGCCGGGGAAGAGGCCTCTTGGTCGAATTGGGAAAATAAAAAAATTCCCCCATTCATTTCAATGGGCGGGGGTACCAGGGGTGGGCCGGGAGGTACCAGGGGTGGGCCGGGAGGTACCAGGGGTAAGCCGGGGGGTACCAGGGGTCGGCCTGGAGGTACCAGGGGTCGGCCTGGAGGTACCAGGGGTAAGCCAGGGCCGGCTCGGCCGCGGAGCTTTGCCCGGGAAAGAGGGCTCTTGGCCGGGGTGAATAGCGCTGGAACACGGCCCGCGGAGGTGGTGGGGGCCGGAGGGGCCGTGGGCGAAGCCCCGGCCCGGCCCGGAGGCCGAGCGTGGCCGGGGAGGAGGCCTCTTGGTCGAATTGGGAAAATAAAAAAATTCCCCCATTCATTTCAATGGGCGGGGGTACCAGGGGTCGGCCGGGAGGTACCAAGGGCCGGAGGTACCGTGGGCGAAGCCCCGGCCCGGCCCGGAGGCCGAGCGTGGCCGGGGAGGAGGCCTCTTGTTCGAATTGGGAAAATAAAAAAATTCCCCCATTCATTTCAATGGGCGGGGGTACCAGGGGTCGGCCGGGAGGTACCAAGGGTCGGCCGGGAGGTACCAAGGGTCGGCCAGGAGGTACCAGGGGTCGGCCGGGAGGTACCAAGGGTCGGCCGGGAGGTACCAGGGGTCGGCCGGGAGGTACCAGGGGTTGGACAGTACCGCTTTTGGTCGTTAGGGGCGCTGTAGTAGGTAAGAGTCAGGGGGTGAAGGAAGGCTAAAGGCTTAGAAGGTGGGCGATCACCAAAATACCTTCGGAAACGTATATAGGAGAGCATGTTTCGAGCAAGTGACCTCCATAGAGAGTCACCGGAGTCCCCTCATACACTTGTCCGACCATGGTGAGGGTGTCTCCAGCCACCCCCAGCGCTTCGCCGGCCTCTTCCGCCGGAGCTCCGCACTTTGAAAAATTTTCTATCTCCCCACTTTCGGCTATTTTCTAAGTCCCCCTCCGGGCGGTCGACGGCAGTTGGGAAGGCCGCCCGAGAGGCGCCCTGGGCGGATTGCCCGGGCGGAACGCCGGCCTGTGACGGCGGAGCTCCGCATTTTCGGCTATTTTCTAAGTCCCCCTCCGGGCGGTCGACGGCAGTTGGGAAGGCCGCCCGAGAGGCGCTCCGGGCGGATAGCCCGGGCGAAACGCCGGCCTGTGACGGCGGAGCTCCGCAATTTGAAAAATTTTCTATCTCCCCACTTTTCCTCTATTTTCTAAGTCCCCCTCCGGGCGGTCGACGGCAGTTGGGAAGGCCGCCCGAGAGGCGCTCCGGGCGGGGTAGCCCGGGCGAAACGCCGGCCTGTGACGGCGGAGCTCCGCATTTTCGGCTATTTTCTAAGTCCCCCTCCGGGCGGTCGACGGCAGTTGGGAAGGCCGCCCGAGAGGGGCGCCCTGGGCGGATTGCCCGGGCGAAACGCCGGCCTGTGACGGCGGAGCTCCGCATTTTCGGCTATTTTCTAAGTCC
>NW_026262850.1:22500-25000 GCF_025434085.1 Hippocampus zosterae
GGCCGGTGAGGTGGCCGAGCGTGGCCGGCGGGGGGGCGTCTTGGTCGGATTAAAAGTGTTGGACCGCGGCCCGCGGAAGTCATCTTGAGCACCGGAGGAGAGGGGCCGGTGAGGTGGCCGTGCGTGGCCGGCGGGGGGGCGTCTTGGTCGGATTAAAAGTGTTGGACCGCGGCCCGCGGAAGTCATCTTGAGCACCGGAGGAGAGGGGCCGGTGAGGTGGCCGAGCGTGGCCGGCGGGGAGGCGTCTTGGTCGGATTACATGTGTTGGACCGCGGCCCGCGGAAGTCATCTTGAGCACCGGAGGAGAGGGGCCGGTGAGGTGGCCGAGCGTGGCCGGCGGGGAGGCGTCTTGGTCGGATTACATGTGTTGGACCGCGGCCCGCGGAAGTCATCTTGAGCACCGGAGGAGAGGGGCCGGCGAGGTGGCCGTGCGTGGCCGGCGGGGAGGCGTCTTGGTCGGATTACATGTGTTGGAACGCGGCCCGCGGAAGTCATCTTGAGCACCGGAGGAGAGCGCCGGCGAGGTGGCCGTGCGTGGCCGGCGGGGGGGCGTCTTGGGCGGATTGGGAAAATAAAAAAAAAATCCCCCCATTCATTTCAATGGCTGAGGTGGTCTGCCATACCGTTTGTGTCCGCCAGACGGCGGTGTAGTAGGCAAAAGACCGTTGGAGGTACCAGGGGTAAGCCTGGCGGTACCAGGGGTAGGCCGGGGGGTACCAGGGGTAAGGCTGGGGGTACGGCGGCCGAGCGTGGCCGGGGAAGAGGTCTCTTGGTCGGATTGGGAAAATAAAATAATTCCCCCATTCATTTCAATGGGCGGCGGTACCAAGGGTAAGCCTGGCGGTACCAGGGGTGGGCCTGGAGGTACCAGGGGTCGGCCGGGGGGTACCAGGGGTCGGCCGGGGGGTACCAGGGGTAAGGCTGGAGGTACCAGGGGTCGGGCTGGAGGTACCAGGGGTAAGCCAGGGCCGGCTCGGCCGCGGAGCTTTGCCCGGGAAAGAGGCCTCTTGGCCGGGGTGAATAGCGCTGGAACGCGGCCCGCGGAGGTGGTGGGGGCCGGAGGCACCGTGGGCGAAGCCCCGGCCCGGCCCGGGGGCCGAGCGAGGCCGGGGAAGAGGCCTCTTGGTCGAATTGGGAAAATAAAAAAATTCCCCCATTCATTTCAATGGGCGGGGGTACCAGGGGTGGGCCGGGAGGTACCAGGGGTGGGCCGGGAGGTACCAGGGGTAAGCCGGGGGGTACCAGGGGTCGGCCTGGAGGTACCAGGGGTCGGCCTGGAGGTACCAGGGGTAAGCCAGGGCCGGCTCGGCCGCGGAGCTTTGCCCGGGAAAGAGGGCTCTTGGCCGGGGTGAATAGCGCTGGAACACGGCCCGCGGAGGTGGTGGGGGCCGGAGGGGCCGTGGGCGAAGCCCCGGCCCGGCCCGGAGGCCGAGCGTGGCCGGGGAGGAGGCCTCTTGGTCGAATTGGGAAAATAAAAAAATTCCCCCATTCATTTCAATGGGCGGGGGTACCAGGGGTCGGCCGGGAGGTACCAAGGGCCGGAGGTACCGTGGGCGAAGCCCCGGCCCGGCCCGGAGGCCGAGCGTGGCCGGGGAGGAGGCCTCTTGTTCGAATTGGGAAAATAAAAAAATTCCCCCATTCATTTCAATGGGCGGGGGTACCAGGGGTCGGCCGGGAGGTACCAAGGGTCGGCCGGGAGGTACCAAGGGTCGGCCAGGAGGTACCAGGGGTCGGCCGGGAGGTACCAAGGGTCGGCCGGGAGGTACCAGGGGTCGGCCGGGAGGTACCAGGGGTTGGACAGTACCGCTTTTGGTCGTTAGGGGCGCTGTAGTAGGTAAGAGTCAGGGGGTGAAGGAAGGCTAAAGGCTTAGAAGGTGGGCGATCACCAAAATACCTTCGGAAACGTATATAGGAGAGCATGTTTCGAGCAAGTGACCTCCATAGAGAGTCACCGGAGTCCCCTCATACACTTGTCCGACCATGGTGAGGGTGTCTCCAGCCACCCCCAGCGCTTCGCCGGCCTCTTCCGCCGGAGCTCCGCACTTTGAAAAATTTTCTATCTCCCCACTTTCGGCTATTTTCTAAGTCCCCCTCCGGGCGGTCGACGGCAGTTGGGAAGGCCGCCCGAGAGGCGCCCTGGGCGGATTGCCCGGGCGGAACGCCGGCCTGTGACGGCGGAGCTCCGCATTTTCGGCTATTTTCTAAGTCCCCCTCCGGGCGGTCGACGGCAGTTGGGAAGGCCGCCCGAGAGGCGCTCCGGGCGGATAGCCCGGGCGAAACGCCGGCCTGTGACGGCGGAGCTCCGCAATTTGAAAAATTTTCTATCTCCCCACTTTTCCTCTATTTTCTAAGTCCCCCTCCGGGCGGTCGACGGCAGTTGGGAAGGCCGCCCGAGAGGCGCTCCGGGCGGGGTAGCCCGGGCGAAACGCCGGCCTGTGACGGCGGAGCTCCGCATTTTCGGCTATTTTCTAAGTCCCCCTCCGGGCGGTCGACGGCAGTT
>NW_026262850.1:35000-37796 GCF_025434085.1 Hippocampus zosterae
GCCGGCGAGGTGGCCGTGCGTGGCCGGCGGGGGGGCGTCTTGGTCGGATTAAAAGTGTTGGACCGCGGCCCGCGGAAGTCATCTTGAGCACCGGAGGAGAGGGGCCGGTGAGGTGGCCGAGCGTGGCCGGCGGGGGGGCGTCTTGGTCGGATTAAAAGTGTTGGACCGCGGCCCGCGGAAGTCATCTTGAGCACCGGAGGAGAGGGGCCGGTGAGGTGGCCGTGCGTGGCCGGCGGGGGGGCGTCTTGGTCGGATTAAAAGTGTTGGACCGCGGCCCGCGGAAGTCATCTTGAGCACCGGAGGAGAGGGGCCGGTGAGGTGGCCGAGCGTGGCCGGCGGGGAGGCGTCTTGGTCGGATTACATGTGTTGGACCGCGGCCCGCGGAAGTCATCTTGAGCACCGGAGGAGAGGGGCCGGTGAGGTGGCCGAGCGTGGCCGGCGGGGAGGCGTCTTGGTCGGATTACATGTGTTGGACCGCGGCCCGCGGAAGTCATCTTGAGCACCGGAGGAGAGGGGCCGGCGAGGTGGCCGTGCGTGGCCGGCGGGGAGGCGTCTTGGTCGGATTACATGTGTTGGAACGCGGCCCGCGGAAGTCATCTTGAGCACCGGAGGAGAGCGCCGGCGAGGTGGCCGTGCGTGGCCGGCGGGGGGGCGTCTTGGGCGGATTGGGAAAATAAAAAAAAAATCCCCCCATTCATTTCAATGGCTGAGGTGGTCTGCCATACCGTTTGTGTCCGCCAGACGGCGGTGTAGTAGGCAAAAGACCGTTGGAGGTACCAGGGGTAAGCCTGGCGGTACCAGGGGTAGGCCGGGGGGTACCAGGGGTAAGGCTGGGGGTACGGCGGCCGAGCGTGGCCGGGGAAGAGGTCTCTTGGTCGGATTGGGAAAATAAAATAATTCCCCCATTCATTTCAATGGGCGGCGGTACCAAGGGTAAGCCTGGCGGTACCAGGGGTGGGCCTGGAGGTACCAGGGGTCGGCCGGGGGGTACCAGGGGTCGGCCGGGGGGTACCAGGGGTAAGGCTGGAGGTACCAGGGGTCGGGCTGGAGGTACCAGGGGTAAGCCAGGGCCGGCTCGGCCGCGGAGCTTTGCCCGGGAAAGAGGCCTCTTGGCCGGGGTGAATAGCGCTGGAACGCGGCCCGCGGAGGTGGTGGGGGCCGGAGGCACCGTGGGCGAAGCCCCGGCCCGGCCCGGGGGCCGAGCGAGGCCGGGGAAGAGGCCTCTTGGTCGAATTGGGAAAATAAAAAAATTCCCCCATTCATTTCAATGGGCGGGGGTACCAGGGGTGGGCCGGGAGGTACCAGGGGTGGGCCGGGAGGTACCAGGGGTAAGCCGGGGGGTACCAGGGGTCGGCCTGGAGGTACCAGGGGTCGGCCTGGAGGTACCAGGGGTAAGCCAGGGCCGGCTCGGCCGCGGAGCTTTGCCCGGGAAAGAGGGCTCTTGGCCGGGGTGAATAGCGCTGGAACACGGCCCGCGGAGGTGGTGGGGGCCGGAGGGGCCGTGGGCGAAGCCCCGGCCCGGCCCGGAGGCCGAGCGTGGCCGGGGAGGAGGCCTCTTGGTCGAATTGGGAAAATAAAAAAATTCCCCCATTCATTTCAATGGGCGGGGGTACCAGGGGTCGGCCGGGAGGTACCAAGGGCCGGAGGTACCGTGGGCGAAGCCCCGGCCCGGCCCGGAGGCCGAGCGTGGCCGGGGAGGAGGCCTCTTGTTCGAATTGGGAAAATAAAAAAATTCCCCCATTCATTTCAATGGGCGGGGGTACCAGGGGTCGGCCGGGAGGTACCAAGGGTCGGCCGGGAGGTACCAAGGGTCGGCCAGGAGGTACCAGGGGTCGGCCGGGAGGTACCAAGGGTCGGCCGGGAGGTACCAGGGGTCGGCCGGGAGGTACCAGGGGTTGGACAGTACCGCTTTTGGTCGTTAGGGGCGCTGTAGTAGGTAAGAGTCAGGGGGTGAAGGAAGGCTAAAGGCTTAGAAGGTGGGCGATCACCAAAATACCTTCGGAAACGTATATAGGAGAGCATGTTTCGAGCAAGTGACCTCCATAGAGAGTCACCGGAGTCCCCTCATACACTTGTCCGACCATGGTGAGGGTGTCTCCAGCCACCCCCAGCGCTTCGCCGGCCTCTTCCGCCGGAGCTCCGCACTTTGAAAAATTTTCTATCTCCCCACTTTCGGCTATTTTCTAAGTCCCCCTCCGGGCGGTCGACGGCAGTTGGGAAGGCCGCCCGAGAGGCGCCCTGGGCGGATTGCCCGGGCGGAACGCCGGCCTGTGACGGCGGAGCTCCGCATTTTCGGCTATTTTCTAAGTCCCCCTCCGGGCGGTCGACGGCAGTTGGGAAGGCCGCCCGAGAGGCGCTCCGGGCGGATAGCCCGGGCGAAACGCCGGCCTGTGACGGCGGAGCTCCGCAATTTGAAAAATTTTCTATCTCCCCACTTTTCCTCTATTTTCTAAGTCCCCCTCCGGGCGGTCGACGGCAGTTGGGAAGGCCGCCCGAGAGGCGCTCCGGGCGGGGTAGCCCGGGCGAAACGCCGGCCTGTGACGGCGGAGCTCCGCATTTTCGGCTATTTTCTAAGTCCCCCTCCGGGCGGTCGACGGCAGTTGGGAAGGCCGCCCGAGAGGCGCCCTGGGCGGATTGCCCGGGCGAAACGCCGGCCTGTGACGGCGGAGCTCCGCATTTTCGGCTATTTTCTAAGTCCCCCTCCGGGAGGTCGACGGCGGGCGCGCAGCCGGGGGAGGCGTCTCCCCCGGCGGCCCCGGCGAGTCGTGCCTCCCCCCCCCACCTTTCTCTCTTCCA
>NW_026262851.1:0-37778 GCF_025434085.1 Hippocampus zosterae
AGAGTAATAATTTTATGCTGTTATTCCGTTGAAAATTTTGATTATGTAAGGAAGCAGTTTTTACAACGTGCCAGAAGCGACTTTAAAGAAATTCGCGATAGGAATATTCATATTAACTTTCTTTCGCCTTTGATAAAAGATATGGGGGAATTGGGATTACTAAAGAAATTTCATGACAAAGTAGGGAAAATAGAATCGGTATTACCAAAGCACTCGATTACTGCCATGGACATGGCTTATCAACTATGCTTTGATTTAACTGAAAAAATGATTGATGTTGATTTATGGAGTGATGACGAATTTTGTTTTGATGACTTGTTGGATGTTTTAGTTGAGGTTGGGGCATCTTCCCAATTGGATAACGATCATATATGGGAGGGACAAGGCAAAACGCAGATGGGCTACTTTAGTCTTTGAAACTTTAAAAAGACTCGGAACCCGACAGATTGTAAAAGACGTCACTGCGGCGACAGAAGTGACCATAGGGCTTATTTTCACAGACCATGACCTAAGACGCTCTTTTGAATCAAAACACGCTCAAATGATATTTAAAGACCGTGTCGTCGTTGATTACCTTCAACTTATCGTTGCAACATTATATCGCGTCTATAAAACAAGAAGCGACGTTATTTTCCAAAGACACTCGATGGGTTTATTCTTGACAACAATGCGAAACGCCGTTCGCACAAAGGTCATGGGAAATGTTTCTCTTTTGCTAGTCGATAAAAATAAGGATATGAAAAACTTGCTACAGAAAAAATTACTCATCTGGTTGGCACATAATATTTTCGTCAATGCTATTGGAGGGTGAATTAACATTAACAAGAATGTGTTATAATGTTTATCGGTTTAGAAGAATCATCCTTTGTTTTATCCCAATACAGAAAAATATTTTATAATGGCACAGACAGCACTGTGAGATTTTGTGATTATTTCTGGCTCGATATCATGGATTTAATATCGGAGAATTCAACAATGGAATATAACATGGCAGTTTGACGTTTCAAGGAAATCTAAAAATATATATAATCCTAGTGAATAAATTCATTAATCTATCGCTGGGGTTATATATGAAACCTTTTTTAACATTCTCACTGCCATTGCTACCATCGTCGTACTCTGGGCGCTGCCAATACAGCAGCTGGAAAGACATTGAACACGCACGTTTGTTGCTGGTCATGTTGGGTAGTGTTCCTATTATCACTTATGCTATGTCTCGCGTATTCCCTGAACACCGCCCGATAAATCATTAATGAAATGAATATAAACACAGCAAAAAAAGAGGCTTAAGCCTCTTTTTTTTTATTTATAACGGGGTGGTTTTTCAAAAAGTAAAGCGCCGAAGAAAAAGATTAGCCCCAGATAAAGGAGCGAAGAGATATAAGATAAGTTTTTAATTGTAGGGTCTATAGCGCTAGACACGACGCAGCCAAAAAACGCCAGCATCCCAAAGATCAACATTAAACCAAAGGATTTAAACAAGCTAAAAAGATAATCTTCTCAAATCCCCCTTTCTTTTTTGTGTTTATTTCTTCTGGTCGACATAATAAAAATCTCCGTCCAGAGTTTCAAGATGTTGTATCATGATAGGTTTGATTCTATCCACGATAACCCACCGTTACCACAGCCAAGAGGCGGAAATGCAATTGATTTATAACCCAGTTCCAACCAAACCTGTTGAAATTTTTTTAGCCCGGCAATAACCCAATCCTCTTTGGATGGGTATCGCCAGTGTTTTTTTGTTGGAAAACAAAGTATAGCTGGATCACTTTTTCGATAAAGCCATAATTTACCAACGGTTAAGTTTCCGTTTAAACATGGAGTCGGTATAATTGATACATCTTAGGATTGCGTTTTTTACACTCCAAGGCAATCCCAGCACCCATTACACCGACAGTATTAACGGATTAACAATAACATCACACTTCATTTCAAAGATGCTTTGTGTGGTTACGGTTATAGTCATTTAACTATCCATCGGTTAATTCGTTTTCAAGATCATCGAGAATCTGTGAAGTTTCTTCTGCTTTTTTCTTTGCAACGTTAATCAAAGATTGTTGAACACCAAGCGGCAGTTCTAAATATTCGATAAACGATACATTAAAAACACTTTCCAGATTATTCATAGCGAAGTCCATTGCCATGTCATGTAACATGTCACTTTCGCCAATATTTTCACTCGGATGATGTGCTATTAAAGATAAAGGTTTATCTTTGTCACTATGATGGCCTATGCCGTAAGTTTCTTCATAAATCTCAAGCAAGACCATATCGGCAAGATAACCGTCGTCAAACTTATTCCTCTTTATTAGCTCCCAATCGGGTTGTTTAAAGAATCAACTCCCTTACCAAAATTACGTCTCAGAACGTGTAATTCTGACTTACATCCGAGAAACGGTTTGCGGGTTAGGGTAAAAAAAAAGTTCATCAACCGCCAGTGGTATTAACTTCGGATTTTTAATGGGATCGGCGATGTGCTTTTGGCAAACAGGGCATGGTAGTTTGGAATGGCTACCAGGGATATTGTTGCCAAATCAATATAATTACCAATGCCAGTAAAAGACTTTTTCAAGTTATCCGGCGACGCGGTGATATTTTCACAAGTTTTATCAATAGTGTTTCTATCGGTAATTGTGATAACACCACCTTGATCGTTCAAGACTTCATAACGTTTAATCAACCGGCGTACTGACGAAGAGTACTGGCTTTGGAATGTTCGTTAATACGAATATTAAGCGTTTGTTCGTCGCCAGCACAGTTTCTTTATAGATACCGTTAACCGATTCAATAATGGTTTCTATCCAACGAAGACCGCAATTTAAGTCTTCACGTAAAGACGGTACAGCCAATACCATCGACACGTCATCATTGACCAACACTTTTCTTCGGCGTTCAGAGTCCTTCGCTTTGATATTTTTCAATGTCCTCGCGTTTCTTTTTAACATTACCTCGATCAGACATAAAAGCGATTTGCCAGTCGGTAAGCGCGTTTTTATTAGCCCACGCCAATTTAGATAATGAAATCAACTCTTTTGTAACGTGACTACAGTTGCCTGGGTTGTCAGAACATGGCTGTGCAAGATTGTAACCGTTAGGGTACATGGCTGCACCTAAAGCCAACGCCAAAGTCGGGTAATCAGTTACGCGAATAAGATCAAGCAGTGTTTCTTTACTGAAATTTTCAACACTGGCATCATAAATGCAGGAAAGTGCGAGATCAACGACAGCGCGCCTTAAATACACAGAAACATTCGAAAGATCAGACCATTGTATGTCTACCTAGAGCAATTTTTTCATCAGACAAAAGTCTGTTTAAGGCGACAAGCTGACTGGCTTTGGGCGCTTTCAATGAAATCCAATACCGCTGTGCCAGAGTGGGGAAAGCAATGTTATTGCCGATTTCAGTTTACGGTTAAAAATTTGCAGTGCTTGTTCACACTAACCTCGCCGACGAGATTGGTGGTGTTGGGCGCTATAGCAAGCGGTCTTAAGGCAACTTTATTTTCGCCATCGACGTTTTGTACCCAATGAGATTCTGATTTTTAACTGTGCTATCGAGACTTTTGACGGCACGTACATATTACCGGCAAACTGAAGTCGACTCAACCAGTTTTGTAAATCTTCGTCACTTGATTGATTAATATTAGAAACCGCTTGTACGATTTCATCCATATCATCCCTGGTTCTCATTGGAAGCGAGATGGAACTTTACTGGTTACTTCACCTTCGCCTTTGCAAGCAAAAGACAGCGTTACGTTTGTTGAAACGTAATCTTCTCTTTAAAGGTTTTTAAAACAGGCTTTTCTTTTCGTCTTCCGTTTCTTCTGAATTCGTGGTATTTTCTTCCTTGGTTGTTGTTCCTGTTTTGTCGTTTTTTCAGTTATATCGTCGATATCAGCTGCGATAAAACCATCTACTTCAAACGTCGTACTGTCAGGCACAAACGTCATATCATCGTCGGGTCCGTTAAAGACATTGACGGTTTCGACAATCACATCAGTCTCATCCATTCCAGCTACAAATTTATTAGACATTGGTTGGTTCTCCCTCAATAGCCTGTTTAAAATCTTGAACCATCGGCAATATTTCAAGCTGGAAATTGTTTAGCCAGGTGCAATAATTTTCACCAATGATAATGGCGGACATATGGTCGTTGGGGTTTTCAGCGCGACCTTTGCGCTCAGAATGTGATACAAAAATCTCTTTAAGTTCTTGAGTTTTTACTTTTAACTTATCCAGAAGCGTTTGTGATGTAGTAACAAACGCTGGCATGTCTTTAACCTGAATTAAATTGGCAGGGCTTTTAATGATATTTGAGATGCTGGCAGCACCGGCAACCATGCTATTGCAATGTTGGTGCATGTCGTGAAGGTCATTCCACACCATTGGTTTTTTTGGATTTTGTAGGGGTTTTCTTTTTTTGCATTGTGGGTACCTGTTATATGTTGTGAGTCTTAAGTAATGACAGACTTCCATAAATAATATCAGTTAAGTAATTTTTGGCGGTTTTGATGGAACAGAATATTGAATCATTTTATCCTTAATAATTTTATGCTTGACAGGGCAAAAATACTACTTGTAATTAATGCCATTTTTGAAGAGCAGCGTAACGTTGGTTATTCTTTTGATATTGGAGAGTTTCTGAACGGGGTCGAGGATTTAACTCTATCTGAAAAACTCAACTTTACTATCGGCAATAATAGAAGACCACATTATTACCGATTTAAAGACACATGGCATTTCAATAAATGATGAATATAGCCATGATTTTATCTGTCGTTTTTTTGTTGCAATAAAAGAATTAGAACAACAGGACGATAAATTAATTCTTGAAGATGCTTTTGTTCGGCTAAAACCACATTAGAACAACTTTTCAGAGCCGTAATGGTGGTTTCTGATATAGAACATTGTGATCTCGAAATGTACGTCACAAACGTTCAGAACGTTTTATTGAAAGTTTGCGTACCACTGATTTAATCGCTGGACGATCAAATAATAAAAGATACAACAACTCAATTGCTCCGTCTAAAGAATGGGGCGGTATTAACGAAGAACTTTTGTTTATCAGTTCTTCAATACCGTTGGTGGTTTGGGATACTCTATAGCTCCTGTTTTGATGATGTTTAAAGAGGCATTCTTGCTGAGAGTAACGATTTTATATTATCAAGAAACCTTACGGCTTTAATTCTTGGAAGCTCCGAAACCGAAAAATTACTGGACACGGCTAAAATTTTTATTGAGGGACTTAATTTGCCCATCGACCGACAAACATCGATCGGATACTTCCTAGCTAAACAATTAGGTAATGTGTAATGGATGAGAAGACGGTTTTTCTAAAAGCTCTAAATGCAGGTAACGCTAGAAGTAAAGCTTGGGTGATTAACGCCTTTACTGTAAAAAATAAGGGACAGACTTTTTTCTTCAACATCGCGATTTTAAATCGAGGGTACAGGAGGGAAAGTTTTTTTTACCATTGGTGACGATTACATTGAAGCGTCATGGTGGAAACCTGGACTTTCCATCTTTAATAAAAACAAAGAACTGATCTTAAATCCTGGTGATATGCCCAACGTTAAGAAAAAGACAGTTACGACGTACGCACTGCATTAATAAATCAATGATAATTGTCGAAACCGTGGGGATAAAATAGAATATTGTTCTGGTAATTGGTTGAAAGAAAACCACCTTCAAAAAATCTTTGATACCGTTGCAAAAGACGATTCTATCAGCGCCGAACAAGCACATGCCGTCATTAACGCGTCACAGTACATCACAGGATTTACACAAGTTTGTGTGCCTTCCGCCAGTGAAAAAGCATTAACCACCGACATTGAAGTAAAAGGCGACTTAAAGAACTATTGGAGAAACATAAAACGAACTTGATAATCCAGCAGTTATTTCAAAGATCGAACAAGAATTAATCGCTATGGATCGTAAGTATCTACAGGGCGATGCTTCATTGGGGTTTTATAAGTCAAGTAAAGCGTTTAACATTGCCCGTAAGAAAATGCATCTTCTCCATGGTGGTGAAAGGGATTTTCTTGATGACACGAAAATGGCTATTATTAAGGAACCGCTCAACGATGGGTGGAATTTAGATATCTACACCTTACCGTCAATCGCTTCGTAACGGTTCGTATAGTCGCGGTACAGCGACAGCCATGGGCGGCGAGAAAGTTAAGAAATTCAACAGGCTTTTCAAAATTGTAAGGTGGCCGAAATTGATTGTAAGACCAAAACGGGGGGTACTTTTCAGGTAGCTGACTACAATTTCAAACAGTTTATTGGCAGAACCGCAATGAACGGTAAGAAGTTAACTGAAGGGGACGTGAAAGCCTGATAGGAAATCCGTTACCATACGTTCACCGCTCTACTGTAAAGCCAGTAAAACCGACTATTGTCAGATATGTGCCGGTGAATCAGTATCCAGAAACCCTAAAGCCATTAACATGCTTACGGGCGACGGTCGGTAGTGTGATGTTATTAGTCGAAATGAAAAAAGCTCATGGAACGGAACTAGTAACATCTGAATATGACCCACGGGATTTGTTATATTAAATAAGTAGGGAATAGCTTTCCCTACTATTCATTGATTCTTCAAACTTATATCACTGTTATGTAATAAAGTATTATTAAAGGGAAAATATCAGTGAAAGAAAAGGTCATTGACGGCGAAGTATTCCGCGTTGTACCTAACTTCTCTACATATTACTGTAGTAAGAATGTGGTGTCTGGTCAGAAAGCACTAAGAAAATACTTAAGTGTCGAAGAGAAAGAAAGCGATACCAACCTGCTTTATGGTTATTGATACTGTATTAGCAGGTATGGTTTTGCTGGCAAATAAAAATCTAGCAGATATTGTACTCGACACATGGTTAGAGCCGATAGATGGCTTTCTTCCTAGTCTCTTTCCGATATGTTTTAAGGATGGCAATAAACATAATTGCAGGTTTGAAAAATCTTATTTTGGTTGTACCCAAAGCATATAAAACAGGGGATGTGTATAGAGATATTCCGGGGGTGGTAGGATATACAATAAGCGAAAGCGGCTGTGTGCGTAATAATCGCGGTAAATTTATGAAGGAATATATTTCATTGACTACCGGTTATGTTTCTTCATCGATGGGTGGTGGTGCCAGAAATCCAAAAAACAACCATCGTGCTGTAGCTATGGCCTTTGTTCCATTAGCCGATGGGTCTTTATACAGTGAATGTAACGACCCTGCTGTTATTAAACATTTAGTTGTAAATCATAAGGACGGTGACAAGTTAAACAATCACTACACCAATTTGGAATGGTGCAGTACAAGTGAAAACGCACATCATGCTGTACAGACTGGTTTGAAAAGTAAAGGATGAAAGCTGTTACAGTAAGAGATGTAAATAACCCAGGTGAGGAAACAGAATATAAATCTATCGTTGAAGCAAAGGAGAAGGGTAAATTACCTTTGGCACTCTACGACGGCGGCTGGGAAATAACTCATCTGAACCTATCAATGGAAAGTGGCAGGTCAAAAAAGCCAGCCTCGACTGGTCGGAGCTGGACGTTTCTGAGGACGACCGCACGGTACCGGTAATTATCAAGTCGGTAAGAACCCTGACGAGTTACACCGCTTTGATAATTGCTGGGCTGCTGCTGGTTTCTCGGTTGTGACCATACTTCCTTGAAAACAAAAGTGCGTAAAAGAAATGGTAAACCGACTAACGGGTACTACATAAAAGAGGATTCAGAAGAGGTGAGGTGGGAGGACTTGAAAAGGCAGGAGATTAAAGCACAAAACCACAACACCGGTCAGATTGTAATTTTCAAAAATCTCGACCAAGCTTCTATGATAACAACTTTGTCTAAAAAAAGAATATCATCTTGTCTTCAACCGGACGTAAAGATAAGGGGTGGTGTTTTTATTATAGATGATAGCAAAGGTCACTTAGGCTTCTCTGTTTATAAACAGAGAAGCCCCTTTAAATCACTATTTTTTTCTTCATGAATAATTTGAATGTGAACCAGAACATCTTTTAATGGAGTTTCTATTGTGTCGACAATTAATGTTTGTGGGGATTTAGTTTTTAATTATTCGTGCACGCTGCGAGTGAAACAATTTATTACCAATGCGACCTAGCTGGCGATGGTATAGTTGTTAATGCCATCGCGAAAGGAGTTGCGGCATTGACCCAAACAAACTTGAACCAAGGGCGCTAGAAGTCATTTTAGGGGCGATAGAGGACGATATCGAATCACGTATGTGTAAACTTGCACCTATTGATTTTGAAGCCTTAATCGCATCTATACGCGTGTGGTGGTTGACATTGATATCTCCGAAATGGGTAAGTGCCTGTTTATTTTAAACACGTAAAGGATGGAAAGCGGCTCCGGGCAGTTATCGTTAAAGGTAAAGATGTTTTGTTAACACTCGATGAGGAAAGTGTTAAAAAGATACTATCACTACTGGAGGCTTAGACAATGGCCAGAAATGAAAAGATCGTTGCCTCTGCTATAGAAGTAGATGGGATAGTTATAGTTGGCATTAGGCACTATGACAATCTTATGGATGAAGTCATAAATCGACTTTTTGAAGAAAATGAATTCGATAAACTATTGGTCGATGGTAACGTTAAGGATGGCTTTGTTACTATTTCAGGGGATTTCATAACAAGATCTGAAGCTTATGAACTTGGTGTTTTAAATGGACAGGTTGATGCTGAGGCTATAAAACGCTTAAGAAAGGATCGTATTCTTTTTTCAGAAGATCTATGGTAGTTGAGTTATGGGAGCTTTTGCTCCCTTTTGTTTTACTTTTTATAAAATGTAAAAAAATACATGCGATGTTAGTTAATGTATAAAAAACGTTACCTATACAAATACCAATAAGGTTTAGGGAGGATAGGGATACCCGTTTCTGCTGTCTTAGTCTTCATTTATGTATCCCTCCCTAAAAAAGTGAGTTTTTATGAAAGACAAAAAGCAAAGAAAATGTTAGAACCAGCCTTTGTAGTTATGGCTCAAGAAGCCGCTCAGCAGGATGTTACTTCTAAGCTAAGAGCCGACATCGAAGAAGTTCTTAAGTTTCTACTGACCAGCTGACCGAACAAGAAATGTCAGCGAATGTTGCCTCTTATTTCCTACGTCACTGCGATGTCGCCGGGTAAGATGATAACAATGAAGAAGGCGTTAAGCAACAAAAGCGCCTTTATATTTTTATCAACGAACTGTTAAAGGTGGATCACGCCCGTTTTAATACTGTGATGTCATGGTTTCTTTCAGTTATCCGCAAGAGCCGTTCAATTAACGTGTTTTGACGACCGTTACATCCAGCGTTTTAACTCCCACAATGATCTGGCGGCAAGTAAGATGAGAGCTTATCGTCGACTGCTTAATCTACTCGTCGTTGCATCTGGCGTTAATCGCCAAATTCTTACAAGACGTGTGGACATTGAAGCCGTTATCGATGATGTCACTGACCCAATGACGAAAGATAAAATGTTGATTTTCTTTGGCGGAGAATAATCGTATACTATGTACTTTATTCGGAAACTCACCTTGGCCTCTCGACTAAAGAATTTAAGTCACCTCTTTAGTCACCACTCCCGTTCTTTCGCCGCGACTTAAATCAACCCTCCGATAAAGAAACCGGTTATGCTTCCATAGGAAGCCATAACCTTTTTGTTCGTTTAAAAGGAAAAAGGCAATGTCCAGGGTTTCCAGACCTTCTAATGTAAAACAATTTAAACAACAAGCAAAAGAAAATTACATACGAGATATTGAAAAAGCCGTTTTAAAAGAAGCGGACAATAAGAGGTTTCTATCGATGATGTCAAGAGCATTAAAACATCAAACAGAAATGTTTTAGAACTAATGCGTCTGGAACAACTTCGTGACGAATTTGCTATTTTATTACCAAGAACTGACCTCGATGCTTTGTTTTCACAAGTCGATCGAAAAGGTTATGAGCTACTTGTGAAGTTTTATAGTTTTGCATGGCCGATTAGAGCAGGGGTTATAATTAAAGACAATGAACATAAAGGTCATTGCTGCCCAGCGCCACTTAAATAATTTCGCTAAATCAATCGGCGATTTAATAAAGACCACAAACAACAAGTACAATTAATTATTAAAACATTATCTGAATATTGTCGTTATGGTGAACCCTTTAATATCTCATCACTTTTAAGGTGGTTGTAGATGACTCACCGGCAACAATTATGAAAAAATCATTCGTGCTCGGTACTTTAAATCTTTGGGTCTAATACAAAAATAAAATTTAGTTACATTCCGTGAACTATTTAGACCTATATTATTTTATTAGAAAGTCTACTATAATTAAATAAACGCTTTAGCGTTTACTGAGCGCACGGAATGAAAATTGAAGTATCTGTTTTAATAAAAGTAAGGGATGTTGAGTTAATGGTAGATTGCCAATATGATATTAACTCGCCGTCTTTGATAGATATCGAAAAAGTTCGATTGGTTGAGACAGAACAAAATCTTTATCCTTTTCTTTCAATATCGTTTAAAAGAGAAATTGAAAGAGAAGTATTGGGTTTATGGTCAGACGTAAAAAAGAGTGGAACGGGCTAATTAGCCCGTTCCACTCTTTTCTTCCTTTGTTTTTTTTTTGTAAATTCTATGTGTTAATATAGGGGAAAAGTCATGACACCAAAACGCCGTGATAATATAAAGCAGATCAATACCATCATGCGTACAATGGACAATAAAAAGTTACTGTAACGTTTGTTTATAAACTTTCTGGTCTGGTTGGTTGAGATTAGGTCGCAGACACGTTGATATATACAAGCGTGAAATGTGAAGGTGTCGAACATGTCGAAAAGTTGACCTATGAACAACTAACCGAATTACGACATCATTGCGGGATGTCATCACCAATGCGACACTAAATAAAACCTAAAATAATCTTTAGCCAGAGTTTAAACTCTGGCTAATTTATCCGCCATGTAAGTTTCTAACATAATGTCCATTTGGGGTAAGTTAAAGATATCATTACATATCTCAACAGCGTTTTGTGCGTGCGCTAGTCATATTTAACCCAACGCGGCGTTGTGTACTTTCAGGTATGCTTCAATGCGACACAGTTCCCGTCTAGTGGTTTGTTTCGAAGTGTTTAATATAACCTCAGTAGTAGGATAACTACTTTTTACGTCTAAATCAGACACATATGCAAATATGTCTGTTTTATATTACCGTCTTCTTTAATAACTTTTAAAGAACAATCCGGATCTCTCAAATAAGACGACAAGGTTACACGATATCTTCAGTACAGATCGTTACTCTATACCCGCGCCATTACGCGCAGCTCCGGGCTTTCACCCGGAAGTCGAGACTATATCATCCACCCATAGGGTGGGGCACCACTTCGATTTAAAGCTTTCGCTACTACTAGCCTACTCTACTCAGTGTACCTTACGGTACCTTTTCGATAGTCGTTGAACCTTCTCCCATACGGAGCTTGGCTGCTGATTGCCCAATCCTATCTGTTCTCTAACCATGCCATCTATCCTTTCGGATTCTGTTTGGTAGATAGGCTCTCAGGGGTTCCAGCAATTCAATGCCTTTTCACTGATACGTTACCATATCAGGGGACTATAATTAAAAAAGATCAATCGAAAATAGATTTATTTGGCGCTGCTAATTTACCGTCGTAATATCTGAATATAAAACCTTTAAAGGGCTTTTTGGATAAAAGCCTAGCTTTTTTGCTAACAAGTGGTTGCGACATGCTAGGCAACGCGCAGCTTCAGTAGCGTTTTTAAAGAGTGTATATTCCCGACAAGAGTATCTTTTGCCGCCACTGCTATCGGCCACCATAGCTCATCCCAACTTCCACCATCATCCCTTTTAACAGAGTAACCATTATAGGTCCAGCGGATTGTCTTGAGAGTTTGAGGTCGATTGTCTTCCTTTCACATTTAAGGAATTAGCAGCCAATATAATGGAACGAAAACGTTTATGTTTTTTCTGTTTTCCCATTCCATAAGTAACACGGGCATCAATTTTTCAGGATGTAAATTATTATCATAAGCATGTTGGGTGTTTTGGGAATAAGTGCACCATTCGAGGTTATCTATATCGTCGTTCCCAGGAACACCATCTTTATGGTTTACCACAAGTTAGTTAGTGGTATGTCGTGTGGTCTTGGTAGCCAGGCTAAAGCGATAGCCCGATGTCTGAATATTGATTCTTTTATATGGCGCTAACCTACGGATTTTATATCCGCCCGTCATGTTTTTTACATAAACACTTTCTTAACGGTATGCCAGTTCAATATCCTTTCAGTACCAACCTCCTTCAAGATACCACACTTACTTATGCTAAATAATTCAAACCCGGTATTACTTTAAAATCTATTTTCTTTGTCATGACATTACTACCATGTTATTACAAGTAATATGTCAATCTTTCTTTTTTAATATTTCATCCAATCGCGCATCGACAAAACATAATTGTCATCTGGTAAATCCATTTGATCTGAAGTTGAGCCAATAACAAGCCCCTTCAAGACAGTAAAAATGTAAGTCGTCAGCCAGCTTTTTAGGATTGGAATCGAATTTACTTAATTGGCTAATGCCAATAAGTGCAGGTAAAACCTGCCTCACATCCTTGATTTTTTCATCCAGAATTTCCACTGAAATGCAGTCAAATATGTTATAGACCAGATACTCCAGCTTATGATGCGCCTGCATGACTTTATGCCATTCCAGCTCCACATAATCCTTAGCTACATCAACTTTAACTTTTCCAGATCGACTTCAGATTTCAAGATATTGTCAAGTTTATAACTTGACCTTTTTCCAGCGGCAACACGCAAAAGACAAAAAAGCGCCATGCAGTCAATGAAAAAGAATCCGGCGGGGTGATCGGCGTTATGCCAAAGCTCAGCAGGATGCTTGTTAATTTTTTTACCTTCACCGGGTTACTTTCAATGCTTTCTTTTTGTCCATTTAAATGTCGGTATTTAGGAGGCAATCTTGGGTCAGAGAAAATAATAGCTGGGTCAATATCGTATTTTCTAAAGATATCAAGCATCTTTCCCATATCGAAAGTTATGTTCCATATACCAACAATATCAGGACTCCATTCATGGGCTTTGCCAATCACCGTTTTAACAACTCTCTGGCATCATCGCAAATGACAAAATCACATTTTATATTTCTCACCTGAATAAATTTTTGTAAATGGTAATTGTAAGTTTAAAAAAACGTTCTTTAGGGTTACTGACACCATCCAAGAAACTCATTGGTAACGGCGATAATAACTTTATCACGGTACGTTAAAGACCCGGAAATGATCTCTTCGTGCCCCAGAATAACGTCAGTTTCAAAGTCAAGGACAGCCAAATCCTAATGGCGCTGCTAATCCAGGCCATTGAGTCTGATATCGATGTTTGACGATACTGGTAGTGCTGATATCGGTACCATAAACATAAGGACTTCGATTTAAGAACCTTAACTGTTGCCCAGGCCCCCGCTTTAAAACTCTTGCCACATCATCAGCCATTCTAGCCTGAGTGGTTTCATATTCGTTCAGTCGATCAATTTCTTCCCATTCTTTTTTCTGTTGATGGTCTTGACATCCAGGTTTTGTAATGTAAAAACTTCGTTAAATTTTCTATTTTACGTATATTTGGTTTTACGTGCCGTCAGCAAAATGAATCTTTTCTTTATTAATAATAAATCGTCCTTGCTACCATCGTTAGCTTCAACGTATCGCGCCAGCACACATTGTCTGCCGATGATTTCGTTTTCCATGTTACGGTTCCTCGAATAATTTTTTAGACAGAAGATCAACCAATCCGTATTATTTCCCAGCCGCTATTCTATGTTTATTATAAAGCCTAAGGTGAATGATATGGCTACATGCTTAAAACGCCTGGTTGGTTTGGAGTTTATCAATAACTCCATTGACCTTGCTTTAAAACAGGATATTTTAACAGCGTTAAAGAGAGTCCACGGTAAAGCTGGCGTTACTAGCGCAGAAGTTGCTCAATGTGGTCTTGATAAAGTTCTAAAAGAACGTCTGGGTTACGTGTTGTTCTTATTTATGAACCTAAGAACACGCGGCGAATCGACATGACGCGTATGTAACTACACCACTTCTTGATAAAAACAATGTGGTAGTAAACGACATAAGAAAAACGACCTTCTTGCAAAGGGATTTTTACAAGCTTGTAAAAGCAACTGGCAAAGTACTGACAGGTACAGTTAACTTAAAAACAGGTAAGGTCGGTGGTATTTTTACAGAAATTGAATCGGTTATTACTATTGGATCACGTTTTTAGACCCGAAGTTTTTTACTTTAGAAGAAACTGCTGGGGTAATAGCTCACGAAATTGGCCACCTGGTTGTTTATTACGCGGCTTTTGCTTCCTTTGCCCGAACTAATTTTGTTTTGCAGGCGATTAACAAAGCTTCTTTTACCGATGCTCCTTTTGAAGCAAAAATAAAGATGCTACATTATGTAGACAGCGAGCTGGGAGTCACTATACCAGATAAGGATATTGTCGCTAAGAGCAAAAATGAATTGATTTGTTCCGTCATCATTAAGAAGAAGCCTTGCGTGTCAGAAGCGAGTTGGGTTCTGACTTTTACGACCAAAGAAGTTATGAAGCCCTGGCTGATAATTTTGCTGCAAGTATTGGTTTAGGACTACCGCTTGCCAACGCACTAGTAAAAATACATAAGTACGGAGGTGTAGGTACTTTACCACAGATTGGTTTATGGCCATTATGGAGTTAGCTGTTATCTTTGCTAACATTGGCGGTGGACACTCTCGTATCTTTTAATAGCCGCTATTAGCGATAATGACTACGATACTCTTTCGGTTCGCATCGAAAGAATTAAAGAGCGATTAATTCACGAGTTAAAGAACCGAAAACTGAACCCGGATAAAGTTAGTTATTTAATAAGTGAAATAAAACTGCTTGAAAAATCAAGTCATACCGTTTATGACTATAATACACTTGCTTCTTTCTATGGAATAAAGTCCTGCCTTGGGGAAGACGAAACCAGAAAGTTGTTGCCATGCAGCAAGAATTGGAAAAACTTGCTAATAACAATCTTTATGTAAAAGCCGCAGAAATAAGGTAATTGAAACAATGAAATGTACAAGAAATTTTGTATCATTGGTTAATGAAATGCTTCAGTCTCGACCCAACGCAATCGAACTTTTAGCTCCAACACTAGCTAAAGTCATTGCTTATAAGTTGGACTTACCATCAGCACCCGTTACAGGGGAGAAGCAATGGTTTTTGAACACACTATCGGCCAGTGTCGTTGAATTTCTGGCTGAACTCAATGAGAGTGTTGTTGTTCCGACAAACCAAATCCTTGATATGGTTTATGGTATTTGGAGAACCAGATACCTTCTCGTGCACAAGAACGAAATGGTCGATGTTGGTTTGTTATTCAGTTAGTCCAGCCTTCGGTTGTTAGCGTGGAAATGCTTAAGAAAATAAGCAAAGCTCACGATAAAGACGTTAGAGCCCTTCAAAAACTATTGGTTTCCGCGTTGGGGATTGTTAAATGACCATAGAAGCTTTTCAACCGAACGATAATGCGGTTATTGATCTAGAAAAACAGCAAAGTGATTTAATTGATACCTTGAACGGTTTTAATGAGCTTTATGCTGAAACTATAATGAACGGTATTTGCCGCGATACTATTGTGGCAGTTGAAAGTTTTTTAGATAAACCTTTCAGCGATCAATATCCAAAAGAGTCATTTACACAGTACCTTCTTACCTTAATATTGAAGTAGGCTTGGAAGGTTTAATCGGTGGGTTTTTTTCAGTTATTGGTAAAATAATTGCCGGAGCTTTAAAATCATTTTCGCTATTTTGGGCGCGATAGTGAAAAGTATTGGTTGGCTTTTAGGCGGTATTTTCGGTAACAGTAAAGGTTGAAGAACTTAACAGCTATTGCAGTTCCGTGACTGGGGGTGGTGGGGCAGCACCCCCAGAAGTTAAAGTGGAAGGCGTTGTTATAACAGCTGATAACATCGATAAAGCACTTGTTGATGGTAAGATTAAAGGCATTACCATCGACGACATCAAACAGATGTTTGTGTTACATAAAGACATTCCGTGGGGACACTAGTGAAGCCAAATGGAATGAAATTGAAAAAAAGTTTAAAAAGAAAATTGACGCATTGCAGGGGAGTCTGGATAAATGGAGAAGTAAACTTCATTTCATTGCCAGTTTTCCTTCGGGGGCCGATTTGATTTTTGAAATCGATGAGTTGATTGATAAACATCTTTTTAGTGATATTTCAAAACTTAAAGATGTCGAAGGGGATATTGAGGGAATCTTGTCGAACTAAAGAATCAAACCAATATAGCTTCAGCTGGTACTTTTTTAAAAAGGCATTGAGGCGCATCAAAAAGTAGAAGACCTTTTTCTTAAAGAACACCTGAAACCATTTTGCGATTATTTGATAAATAAGTTTCAACTCGCAGATCAGGGGGATAATAAGAATGAAGCCTCAATCGCCAAAGTATTTTCTTCTGTTGATGATTTAAAGGGTAAGGAGGTTAACGCCAGCTTTTTAAACGCATTGAAGACGTTTAAAACAAAATACCGCTAAGTTGGAAGCGCAAGAAAGAACGATGAATGTTCTTGTGGATGGACTTTGAAAAGCTTGCGAAAGATCCAAATGCTTTTACTGATAAACAAGAAAAAGTAATTGAAGGAGCTTTTTGATAAATTTAAAACCAGGGAGTTAGGGACAATAAAAACCGATCTTTCGATGAATATTAAAGCTTAATGGATAATGTTTTAAACTTCGTAAAGAGTTATCAAGCTGGGAGGGGTGGTTTAAATAAACTTATCCATGCGCGCATTACAGGTCAAGCTGAGACAAGAAAAAGTTCACGGTTCAGATCGTTAAGCTCATGCGCGAGATCGTTGATGAATTTCCAGTTGATAAAGATTCTGATCGCAAACAAATGACCGATGAAGAAAAGGAAAAAGAGGAGAGAATGACTAAAGAAAAAGGCACGGAAAGAGAATATAACAAAAAATAAATGAGGGGGCACGCCCCCTCATTTATGATGTCTGATGAATAAATTTAATGTTAATCGCGTCTTCAACAGCAGCGAATTGTCGTATTGGAGTTTTAGTTGTTGTCGATACCGATACTAGCATCTTCGTCAACCAACGTGAACGTTTTTAAATCCTTAATAATACACCTCCCCATTCAACATTAATACCAATGGCGTTTTCACCCGCAAGAGTTTTTAAACGGACTGGTTATTGTTGAAACACTAAGCGTATTATTCTTTAGCCAGTCAAGTATTTCCGCTTTTTGCAGCACTACTCAACGACTGCTTAAGATCATTGTCTCGATAGGAAACAATGTTCTGATAAAAGATAACATTGAGTTCTTGTGATGTATCGATGGTTCGAATTCTTTATCGGATACCATCACATCAACTTTACCAATAGAACGCTTTGGTGTATAACGCAATGCAGTCCTTTCTAACAATCTGTCGCTAAAGTGTTTAAGGTCATTTTGCAAATAACCGTTAATCATGGTTTTTTAAATTGCTTCTGTAATCCTTTTGGATTGGTTATCAGTAAGCAAATAACGACCATCTAACAGTAGCCATATCGACAAACGAAGAATTCCCCTTTCTTTAACAGCACTGGATTACCATTAACCAGCTTGATGTCACCCTTACGATGCCTTAAAACCACATTACCATCAATATCAGTAACTACCTCACCGGCATTATGTAGAATAACGGGTACTCGACGATTAGTTATTGGGTCATCAACCAGTTCAAGAACACCGTCAGACGTGTATTTATAAACCGGCTCCAGATACGTATAAGGTACGTCGACCTTATAAGTTTCGTATTCTTGCTGTGAAACACTAGAACGTGAATCACATAGCAACAGTTTCATGGCATGACCCAACTCAATGGATATTTTTTCTATAGTGCAGCCATACGCATCTTTAGGCAACAGATGTTGCCCAATTGCAGCATTTGTAGAAAATGTTGTTTCATCCGTTGGTAGATCAGGAACACCGCTGATGGCGTAAACAAATTCAAAATTATTTTCCAGAGAAGCAAGATACGAATTTGCATCACCTTCAAACATTGAAAAATTATCCAACCTAATTCGGTCATCCCGATCAATGTCAAACCTTGTCGCTATGTTAAATTCAAAGACGCGTTCATTGTTTTCAGTACCAATGTGTTTTCCATTTAGGAAAACACGGTTTGTCTCTTGAAAGGGCGTGAAAGCTAACTGTACATGAATTTGATCATTAGCCAGTTCTTTTACTTTATTCACTGGATCTTAATCTAATGGTTATATTCCAGCCGTTCCTTTTCGGGGCGATGTGGAAACCATCAGAAGACATTCGATAATCAATCAGCATGTTCTCACTTTTGATACTTCGACTCAAAAGCTTTGGGTTGGTAAACAGGTAGGGTGTCGTAGAAAGATAACCCTCGCGCTCATCAAAAACATAATGACACGGCACAAAGAGTAATTTTCTTTTATTCGTTAATTCAACTTTATTTTCTGGTTCTAAAGCTAATATGCGTGCGTTTTCTTCATCGCTAAGACGAACAACTTTATTCTCCTGCATTTCATAGAAGTGATCCGGTAAAAGAGTGTAGGAGCTGTTGTTAGTAAAGATATTTTGGCTTTTCAAGTTTGAACTGTCGAAAGCGACCGTTTCAATCATGCCCGCGATTGGGGTTGTATTGTTAGTTGGCGATGGTAAAACTTTACTTGCGTGAAAAACACGATCGGTTACGTTGTCGATTGACTTTATTAGCGTGTAACCTATATCACTCAAAGCCACCCTTAATTCATTGTAAGAAACAGGAGTATCGCGCCGTGCTCTTGAATTGATAACCCTTTCACGAAGTTGTTCAAATGAAATATCATTAATTCCTCCGGTACAGGAGAATCAGAAAAGATACTTAGATGTGATAACTGACCCATTGGGGCAGCATAAACATTTTTATCTCCGTCGTTAAGATCCCGCCATTTAACCCCGAAGTTTTCTACTGTGTAGTGTCCAAGATTTATATCAAGAACGCCTTTAGTAGAATAAATATCAATCCTTATTTCACTCCCCAGCTCTTCTCTAGTAAAATAAATTTGTGGTATATTCACCAAAATTTTATTTTCCAATACGGTTATTTGTGCATAAGGTTTTGATATATCGAAGACTTCACGACTGTGCGTAGTGCCGATTTCAATCCATCTGTTTTCAATTTTATGGAAAACGCGACTAAAATAGTAGCGATCCACAAATGGAAATTCTTGTGAAAGTCCGTTGTTAAGGTTAAGAGGTGTATAATGTGGCGTTAGTGTGAACTGATGGACTGGTAAATTAATAAGGATATATTCTTGACCTTCTGAAATAAAACTTTGCAAGCTATGGTGTTATCAGAAATTATTTCTAGCGGCGAAAGAACGGTATTGTCATAAATAACCTGTATACCACATGTGCCATTAAACGTATATCGATCGGATAATTGAGACCAAAAGTGTAATCCATCACCCTAAAAACAGTGTCTCTTGGGATAGTTAATTTACGGTATAGACCACCTTCAGCAACAACGGCTAATTCAATGATATCGTTTTTGAGCAATGCGATAGATATACTAGATTTACTCGGCGTAGCAAAGCAGTGAAGATAATCTTTATCCGACATATGGCGATATAAGTCTTCCCGTTGCTGTGCAAGCGGAGGATAAATTTTTCTCGTAACGAGATCACAATGCTCCATGGTTGTGGAGCCAATCATAGCACCCGCCTTCAAGTAGAAAAATAAACGGGTTACTTGGGTCGTGTAAAGTTATTTACCTTCACCTGCTTCTCTAAAAGATCAATAGCATACCTTTGAATGGCAGCTGGATTGGTTCTTAAACTGTGAATTCTTTTTTGATTTCTTTAGACGTCGGCATAACTATTTCCTAAATAATCCTGATAATTTACAAGCACGTCGAGTTTTCGATAAACCATCTCATATTCTGTTTTGCTTACCCACCATTCGAGTTCCATATCATCTGTTATTCTAGGATAACCACGGAAATTAAAAAGATTTTTCTCTTCATCCGTTAATTTCACAACATTTTTATTATGATAGATAATTTCCTTTGAACCTATGGCTTGACTTGGCCGCATGTCGATATTAAAAAACTCAACAGTTTTGTTAAAGTCATGTGCGATAATCGGATCGTTATACTCATAACCCACACATTTAAAAGGTATGCTAATATCAGCTACTTCCGCACTGTTTTGATTTTCTAATGAAAAATTAAAACTGCTTCCTAATGGGTTAGCATAAGGCCATGCCGCGCCACAGCACGCCATCTTCTGAACCCATTTACGACTCTTGTCAAGAATGATCCGATAAATTCTTGTTTGACTGTCTATGGTTCGATTGACAATCATTTCAGGGTAGGGAACCATTTTTCCACGAGCTACTGCTTTGGCATATATTAACCATGTCGCTAAAAGATGCATCACGGGGTCGCCGTCGATATTCCTGAAATTGGCGGTCAGATCAAAAGTATTATAATTGCTACCTAAGTGATCAACCAGCATATAAACTTCGTTTCTGATACCAGGATCAGAAACGAAGGTATCCATAGTTTCATCTGGCCATCCCGATAACCCAGTTAATAGGTTAGTAAACAATGGTATAAAAGCGGATTTACTATCGATGAAAGGACAGCGATTAGCTAGTGTTGGGTTTATTAAAGACTCTCGGCTATCTAACCATAATCGAATAGCATAATGGTAAGTGTTTTCCTTATCCGTCATAAGAGGCGTAAGTCGCCTTATGTTTGCTATATTATCGTATGATAGGTTTAGCCAAGGTCTTGTAAAAAAGGTTATTCCAACATTATCGTTATTCGCGCTCGCAGGTACACCATTACCTTGGTGGTTAAGCCCAAACAGTGTATTGCCGAGTACTTTTTTCGGATCGCCGTGACCCAGTTCATACGATATTTTGGTTCTATGCCTACTCAGGAATCTATCGTCCCCACTAGCCGATGGGATTCCGTTTAGTTTTTTCTCATTCATTAATAGGTCCTATTATGAGCTTTTCAGATAGCGCAGTCGGCGCTTTGGACGTTTTTGCACGCGCAAGAGATGCATTAAAAGACGCTAAGTCAAGTTCTCTAATTGAATATACGCGTTCAGCTAGAGTAGAACCAATCGTTCTTTTGGATGATAGTCTACGACACCACTCCTTTGTACCGGATGTTTTACAGTCACTGGTGTCTTTGTTCAGTGGCTATTACCTACAGGCCATTACTCTTTCTTGTAATGTTGGTAACGTTGATGTTCTTCGACTTCTCGACAAAATGAACCCAAGTCGTGATGTTACCGATTCAGCGATTAACGGAGCGACCCGAGTCGCTAACTATCTCGGTAATGAAAGTTACATTGATGGTTTACCAGGTGTTGAAAGTATGGCCGATGCCTTTGCTAATGCGAAACCTGTACGCGGTCAACGACAAAATAAGACAACCGGCCATAATTATTCCTATATGGAAGAGTATGGTCTTGATACTGACAAATATCTTCCAGAAACCAACGAAAATACCTATGACTATTACATTCGTGTAGGTAAAGCTTCTGGTCTTAACGTCGATGACGATAGTTACAAGGAAGATGTTATTCTGGGCAGTAAAGAACATAAAGGTCGACATAACGTTAACGGTGTTATTGTTGAAGACAGCGTTAAACCTCCAAAAGACGTTAAAGTAACCACTGAGATCATCGAGAATGAAGTTGACGTGGCTGTTTCCAGAACATTGACAGCAACCAATTCTGACATGGACGGCGTGATCGAAACTACGTTTGAGACGATGTTTGAACAGTCAGGTGTTGTTGATAAACAGTCAGCCAAGCAGATGTCAAAAAAAGCAGCTACTGCTTTTAAAAGAGCTGTAAAGTCTGGTAAAACTACAGACCAAGCCACTGCTGAAGTTATGAAGGCTTTAGATGGTGATGTTAAGAAATTGGCAATGAAAGCTGCCAGTTCTGGTAAATGGTCAAGAGATAACAATTCAGCACCTTCAACTTATCGCCCAAACAACCAACCAGATAGAAGTTATCGTTATTCGCCAAACGCTACAGCTAACGTAAGTAAATCCATTGATAAGCTTCAAACCAACATTAACCTTTCCGTTGGGAAAATGTTAGAGGTCCGTATTGAAAGCAACGGGGCCTCAACCATTGTACCGGTATCTGTGCGGTTAATTGTTAAACCCGTAATGGCTAATAACATGCCAGCGCTTCTAACCTCGGCCACACAAGATATATCGATGAAGGCACGTTATCATAAATGGCGTTCTGGGGAACTTCGTCTCGTGCAAGATATTTTGCTGTGTCAGGATATTATCGATACGCATAAAAAGGCATTGATGGCTGACCGCGACGGGTCTCTTCGTTCTATCACATCAAGAGCAACACGTAACCGATTCAGTGCTTTGTTGTCAGGTGACATTTCTGTTGCCAGTGCGTCAAGTATTGTTGTAATGACACAAGACACTGCAAAGCGCGTAGAGCGAGAACTCGGCGGTAAATTAAGCGACTTTAAAACGCGAGAAAAATTGTTTAAAAGTACCCACACTATGCTCATAGTGGTTATTGATACGGAATGGGAACAGGTCATTATTTATCATCGCAGTATACGCGACGAAACCACGCTCTCTATTAAAGAGTGTAAAAACCAATCCAAAGACAGTGGTCCAAACATCAGCGATATTCTTTCCGCTTATAAACTGGGTTCTGCTCCTTCACTCTAAGGTAATGTATTTTGAAAATCGAACAATTTGTAAGATCTCTTTTACCAAGCTTTGAGAAAAGAAGGGTATTGGAGGATCTGAGAGGTCTTTCCGAAGAACTGAGAACAGTAACCATACCCGCTTATGAAAAAGCAAATGGCGTTTTCCGTAACGGTCGGTTTAAGTCAAAGACCGTTAAAGAGTTTGAAAGCGTCTTTAATAACCGCCTAGGCGGTTTTAAGGGGTCACACGTCTCATCCATTCTCCGCAGTTTAAAATCTTCTCTAGCGTGCACAGAAGCCGTTACAGACGTTATCAAGAATGAATACTCCATTGACATTATGCGTGATGGACTGACTTACTTGATGGCGAATCAGCTTCAATACGTAGAGATGGTAAAATTCGCAAGTGAATATTCACGTCGCTGGCTCCTACATCTCTATGCTATGGAATCTGATGGTTTTGATTCAAACGATTACCAAGATAAGAACTCTCTGTTGCGTGAAGAAAAACACCTTTCCGAGAAACGTGAGATGTTTTTTAATTCTTTGAGAATCATCAATCGAAGCCCAAAAGAACTAAAAGAGAAATTTGATAATATCCCTTCGGTTATTGTCGAACCAGAAAATGCAGGCATCGCCAATTCAGTTATGGGTAGTTCAAAACTTGACCCTTTGAATTTTGGTTTGGTTCCTGTTGGACTGAATCCGGTCTACTACATTCGTCTGGCCATTGCCGAATGGCAGACAGCACGTTATCACGCACTGCAAGAAGAAGCAAAGCAGTTGGAACTTCGTTTGCTTTATATTAAGCAGGCTAATGAAGGTACCCGTGACGCACAGTTACAGCAGCAAATCGAATACAGTCAGACGCGACTCGAAAAGCTGCGGTATAAAATTCATCGCATGGAAGACACCAATGATTGATTATCCTAAAACGTCGTTTGGTGTTTTATATCGGCGTGATGAACAACCCCACGTCGACTTCCTAAAAAGTCGGTTGGTCGACCTTCAACGACGCTATAATAAACGAACTATCCAAAGTTACAGCTTCGACTGGTTAATGGATCTGATGACCATGGCCAGAGAGCATGGTTTTGATCAACTGTCTAAATGGGACAGTCTTCGAAGGTCGCCTTATATCTATGGTCAGAATCTCGCTTTTTTAGACGATTCTATGTCGTTTCTGTTTGGCGGTGAAAGAACCATTTCTATATACACATGGTTTGATTTACTGGATTGGTCTGAAGATAAACTGGCCTTACCAAACAGCCAGAAAAACTGGCTTTCTAGCAGTTACCGTCAGGACAATCACCAACATAATTTTGATATTGTAGAACGTTGGTGTCGTCGACCCAATGGTCCTGTTGATATGTTATGTACCTTCTACGCTTTATTTTGCGGTAATCCGATAAAGTTGTAAGGGTTTATTCGACGTCGTTAAAACCTTGATCAAGGAAATAAAATGTCACTACGAAATATGCTGTTAAACAAAAGTACTGAAACTTCTGCCGATGTTTCAGTACTGGGTCTGGAATCTATTAATAACCAGGCAGAAATGCAAACTTTCACATCCATTGCCGCTGACATCAGTGAGCTGGAAACCAACATTGAACGTCTTGAAGACATTGCGTTTGGTTTGGAGAGTCTGCGCGATGTTGCACAAGAAGCCCTGGAAGAAGGTGGTCTTGATCGTACCGCTGCTTGTGCTCTGACCGCTGGCGTTGATGCGCTGATGCGTCCACTGGAAATGGAAAATCTTTGCCCGGCTGTTGAATCTTTTGGTGGTAGTGGTGAGCGTCTGGGCGCTACCCGCGTTGCCGTTGAAAGCATTGGTACCAAGCTTCGTGAAATTTGGGAAGCGATCAAGAAGGCTCTGCGTGATATGCAGGCTAAGATGGTTGGCTGGTACAAATCCGCTTTTGATAACGTAACCAAAATTCAAAACCGTGCGAAGGCCATCGCTGAAAAAGCTGGTTCTGTTCAGGGCGGCAAAAAAGAAGACGATTTTGATTTCGACATTAATGCCATTATGACTGGCGATAAATCCGTTGATGGTTTGGCCGGTAAGATCGACGATCAGGTTAAAGTCGCCGAGACAGTTCTGGTGTCACGCGTTGGTCAGATTGAAAATATCGTCGATGGCGTTATTGCTAAAATGTCCAGCTTTAATGTAGCTGATGACCAAGTTGAAGGTCAGGTTATCGAAGTTGCCAATGCGTTGATTACCAGCATTAATACAAACCTGGCTGGCGTTTATCCAGTTAATACAGAAGTCGATGGCACAAAAAATACTACTTACGCCGATGGCAATGGCGTTGCTTACAAATACGGTAACGAAATGCCGGGCGGTAAAGCTATTTTCTTTGCTTCTCTGGTACAGACTGATGATCTGGTTCTGGGTGACGGCGAAGCCAAAACAGCCTCTCTGGAAAACGCACGTACTGTCTTTTCAGCGGCAGGTAAATGTGGTTACAGCACCGCTGTTTATGATGAAAAGGCTGAAAAAGAGAAGGGTAAAGAATCTATCCCTGTGCCATCCACAAACGAAATTCGAGCTATTGCTGATAACGTCCACGCGCTGATTTCTGTTATTGGGCGTTTCAAGGCACCTTCTGATAAGCTCAGTAAGAAAAAAGACAAGGCAATGAAAGCTGGCGATGACTTCGCTAAGGTTGCTGAGAAGTGTAAGCTGACCAGTGTTAACCCGCACCTGACAGCCATTCAGACCCTGCCTAAAGTCCTGGTTAACATGCTGGATAAGCCAGCTACCCTGCTGGTAAAAGATTACATCGCTCTTTGCACAGCTTCCCTGAACTATTGCCAAGCTGCCCTGGCAATGTATAAGTAATAACCGATCGGATGGCATTCTATTTGATGCCATCTTTAAGTATCTTTTGTTAATGGAAAAAACACATGTTTCTGAGAAATGCTATTCTGGGTACCAGCCACCACGGTCAAACTGGCGCTGTGGTTTCTGCTGAAGAAGAAATGGTACTGATGCAGGTTGCCAACGAGTCCCTGGCTGAAATCAATACCGGTTTTGATGAAATCGAACGACTGACTGAAATCGCTCTGGGTCTGGAAGGGCTGGTTGATGTAACTAATCATATCGATGAAGCTAAAGGTACAGACCTTTGCCTGATTGAATCTGCAACTGAACTGGCTCTTGCTGGTACCGGTGTTAAAGTTGATGAAGTCGTTCATGGTTTGGAATCCTCCATGGGTGGCCGCATTGCCATGGAAGGAATCGTGGATGTTATCAAAAACATCTGGGAAAGTATTGTCAAATACCTGAAAAAGCTCTGGAAGAAAGTTAAAGACTTCTTTGCCTCAATTTTCAAAGCTATCCCACGTCTGCGTAAAGCGGCGGAAGACATGAAGAAGCGTGCCAACGATAAGTCAGGTATGACGACCGAAGAGCGTGATATCGAACTGGGGCGTCTGGCTTCAACGCTGTGTACAGGTGCTGCCTATAGCGTTGTAACAAAAGCTGAACTGAAAGAAAAGATGGATTGGTATTACCAAAATTCTTCCGATATTTTTGAAACATACACCAAAGAACTGCTTAACAAGAACGAAAATGTTATCAAAGCTATTTCTGGTTATGAACCTAAAGCCGAAGTATCGCACATCCACGGTGTTACTAAGGCACTTCGTGGAACAAAAGATGCGCTTTATGGTAAGGTTTTCAAGAGAAAAAGTCCATCAATTGAAGCAACCGACAAACGTTTTGAAGGTACACATTTCGAAGGCATTAACGGTGAAGACCTGCTGGCCGGTCGGACCTTCATAGTTGCCGGTGGTACAACTGACGACAGTGCTGGTCGCAAAACCGGCGAAAAATACACCGAAATTGAAGGTGCAGTGGCAGCCCTGCGCGACGTGCAAAAATGGCGTACACAAATGGTCATGTCTAACAGCAATAGCGACAGAGATCTACCAGAAGACGGCAATATGGACGTTCTATCAACCGGTGAATGCGTTAATATTGCTGATACAATCATCGGTATCTGCGACATTATGACAAACTATCATGCTGGTAAAACCTTCAAGAAGGTTCAAGAAGCAGCTGATAAAATGAAAAAAGCTACAGATAAGAAAGCCGACGCAGTAACCAAAGCGGCAGATGAACTGACCGGTGCACAACAATCCGCCTGGAATGCTGTTGCTTCTGTTAACCAAACCTGGAGCGCATGGGCTACAAAAACTCAAGCTCAATACCAGAGCCATTTGATGACTGTTTGTCGCGCAGCTATTGATGTCTGTAACAAGTCCCTGTCTACTTACAAGTAATACTTTTACTTAGCCTGGTGTCTGCATAGGGTTGCTAACGCAACCCTATGCTTTATGCCGTTTCAAGGAAATCTAAAGTATATATAATCTTAGTGAATAGCTATCACGCTATTTATTAAAGGAGGATTTTTGACAATAACCCCTCCCCTTCTTGTAAAAAAAAAGGGGTTTCCACTAAGGACTTTTCAATGAAAAACCCAGATTTCAAAACCCCTAATGAAATCACCCTCGAACAAATATCGTTAGAAATAAAAAGATTACAAGAAGAACAAGAAAGACTTATAAGGCGTCTAGGCAAGGAAAAGCCTAAACCGAGAATCGGGTTTTTCGAAGGCTTCCGTGATTTTGAATATACTATTTTCAATAAGTCCTAGGAGGACAAAACAATGCAAACAACAACTAGTGTTGAAGCTTACGGTGAACAGGTGGAAAGAGATCTGGATAACATTCATTTGATACCTGACTCCGTACTCAAGAACGCGTTGCTTGATGTTCATGCAAAGTGTCCGGCGCAACAGTTTTGATTATGGGTAAACCATAGGTCTTGAAGAGGGTGTAATGCCCTCTTTTTTTTTTCTATTCTCTGATAATAAAATCAATTACGAGGGGAAGCAGATGGACGATTTTGTCAATTGGACAGCAAAGGCTGAATTTCAAAACAAAGTTGTAGCTAATAATGCCTTCAATGAATTACCGAATACTGTTGTCAGAGCACTGCTGAGAGAGTCGGCTATTGTTTTTGAATCTGGTTATGATGAAGATGGCCTTCAAATGGCGCTGTGGATTTTTCGACATAACGGGTTTTTAAACGTCGCAACAAGTAACGACGAATGGCATTTATTTCAGATAGTAAAAAATTAAAGACCTATATCATTATTTTGACTTAAAATATTAAATAAGGGGGAAAGCAATGAGATTTATCAAAGGGTTAATTTTGTTTTTATTATTGGCGGTTGTTGTAACCAATACCTATGCCGCTGATCACCAGTCAACCGCACCTGCTTTTACAGCCTTGGAGTTCCAGGAGATGGTTATCATACCAACGCTGAAACATCTTGGCTTAGATAGTATCAACGCCAGAAAAATGCTTCTAACAACAGCCGCTCATGAAAGCCATTTAGGACGTTGGGTAAAACAAATCAACGGCGGAAAAGCCATAGGCGTTTACCAAATGGAACCTAAAACACACGATGACATATGGAAAAACTTTCTCAGATACCGACCACATTACGCTAAAAAGGTTAAAGAGTTAGTGTGGCCAGGTGTCCCTCTTAAAGAGCAAATGAAGTGGAATTTAGCCTATGCAACAGCCATGGCAAGGATGCATTATCTTCGCGTTAAAGAGCCGTTACCATGCGCCACTAAGCCGCTAGCTATGGCTAGATACTGGAAAGCGTATTATAACTCGTATAAAGGCAAAGGATCAGTCAATCGGTTTATGGAAAATTATACGAATCTTGTTACACCTATGTACGCTTCACTTATTGCTGCGAATCACTTAACAGTTTAGGGTTTTACCATGTCAGATAAAACTAAGGAAAAAAATAATATTATCTCATTAGAAGAGGAAGCAATTCAGGTTGATGAACTTACAATTCCTCCTCTTCTCTATAGTCTTTTTCCCGATAAAAAATCTTTTGGTGTATTGCAAGACGCCGATCATATCGCCGTTTTGGTATTTAAAAAAGATGCCGAGGGTGAGAACATTTCGTTAACAAAAGTGGCCAGCAATCACCAGGTTTGTCCTGAAGAGGTTGCTGATATTGTTTTTGATAGTGGTCTGATGCACTATTTTTTCAATATAGTTAATGACGTAACTATCCATTAAAAACAATGAGGGGAGGGGGAGGAAATGTCAGAAACAAAAATTTACAATGTTGTTGATCTTTTCACATTAGAAGAGGTTACTATTAAATCTGCAAGGCTAGTCAGTCAGTTTACTGGTGTAAGCACCTCTTCAATCTTTACCGGCATAAGACGTCAAAACCAAGTCGGAAATATGACTCTTTTTAATATGCGTTATCTCATTAAGCATAGTAACGGTAATTGGTATCCTAAACTATCAAAGGCAAAGTCACCACAACGACAGATTAAGATTATTGATACTAAAGACCATTCTGTTACTGTTTATGACAGCGTTCGTGATGTACTGCGTTGTGGACCATCGATTAGCGAGCCAACGATTCGGTCAAGACTAAATGGTTCACGTCAAGGTATCGTCAAGGATAGATATTTTATTGAATTGATAAAACCAAAGTGGGAAATAAACGCTCAAGATTTTTTAGCAAATAAAATCAACAGCCGTTTAAAACCAGCAATAGACTCAAAACAGATGGCGTTCTCCATGCGATGGATTTAGGACACTATATTATGTGGAATTATCCAGTTGACATTGCGTGTTATGGATTTTGCCATTCAAACCATTTCTCTTGATTTTTGCCTACCTTCGGGTAGGCTTTTTTTTTTGTCTTTTATTGGTATGACTGATATTCTAAAGGAATTACTAAGATGCCACGGTTTGCCCTTGAGGTTGAAGAAACATACCAGAATATTCTCCGCCCAGCCATTCTTCAAGTAAGTAAAGACGTTATACGATTAACCGGACTTGACAAGAATACCGATATAGTTTTTAACGGGTTTTCGAAACAGGACTTACAGACAAACAGTACGGTTGGAGGCAAAGAACAAGAACTGGATTTTGGCCACAATAAAAAATTGATAATCGAAGCTGTTTCTAATTTTAACAATGAAGCAATATTTGACGGTCGCAGTTTTACACGAAGCTTTAACCCTATTTTTCGTGATAAAGATTTAGACATTGCTCTATCTCCTGTCTGCTATGAAAAGAAAATAGAACTTAACTTTACCTTCCAAGCACCAGATCGACCATCGTTGATGAGATGGGTAGCTGAGATAAGACGCAGAATTGGTTTAGGTATGGCGCAGCAATACCACAGAATTGATTATCACTATCCAATACATGATAAATTCCTACTGACTTTGGTTCATCTTTTTGAATTGAAGGAAAAACAAGGCGGTAATAGAGAAAGTTTTATTCACTGGCTTAGAAGAAACAGCCGTGAGGCAATTACCTGCATTGGTAATAGGGCTGGTAAAGGAAAGACGCTGGCGGTTAAACAAACACAACTAGGCGTTCAGGGTGTATGGAATTTCGAACCATCCCCCGAATATGAGAAAGGTGAAACCGGCGATGTTTTCATTTCGAGATTTAACTACACGTTTTCTTTTGACCAACCAACAACACTAACCATTGAATACCCAATGGTTATTAATAACCAAATTGTAGGTCAAGACTTTCGAGAAAAATGTGATTTTAATGCGCCGTTGGTGTTTGGAACCCCTAATAGATTAACGTGGGGTTTGAATTACACTAGAAATTACACCATGAACGAATACCCAACTGTTCCAGTAACTCTACCTTGTTTTGACGACTGGCTACCAACAATGGTACCTATGGGAACAGCAACGATATACAACGCAATGGTTTTAGTCGACCCTGACGATCCATATGACGTTATGTCGATTGTTGACATCGGTGATAGTTTCCAGCTGGATAGCTGGGTAAAAGAGCTTTTAATTCTTTATAAAGAAAAAATAACCATTTTGAATAACAGCCCAATACTGGTATCGTTATATAAAAACGAAGCTTGGCATAACCATACCAATTTAAAGTGGATGAAAGTCTTTATGTAAGAACAAACAATCCAATGGATATTAACAGTCGTTACCATTTAAGACTAAGTTTATATACCGATCTTACATTGTTATCAGAAAGGTCATTAAAAATCCTGATGGAAAACGGGGCTCTTTGTCAGAAGCTTTTCGAGGCCCTTGGTCCCGACATTAAAGATAAAATTCCGACATTATTATCGACCGGACAAATCGCAAAGAGAGATTTCTGGAACTTCGTCAAGTTACTTAAAGACACTAACCCCATGTATAAAAGTGATCTTGAAATAAGACGACTGTCTGTAAGTTCCTGTGTTATAATCGCAGAACGGAGTTAAAACTATGCCTCTTGCAACAGAACCAACTGTAATACCAACCCCCAGTGGTCCATCTCCAACACCTATTGTTCCAAATCCAGCATGAGACCTGATGGTGGGTTTGAAGGTGCTTTAGTCGATTTCTCCAAAGAGTCGATCGACAGCTTGATGCTTTACGTTGATGGAAGTTATTGGCCATGTACTTATTATCGCCAGATACTGGGTAAAGACGATGAACCAACGAGTTTCCAAGAAACACAGTTAACTGCCTATCAGCAGTACGAAAAAATAAATGATTATCCACTACGTGTTACTTCACCGTTGTCCAGTTCAGTCGATGAGAAGGATAACAGCTTTACTGTGACTGGAGACTCCGTAATACCGTTCGGTTTTATACCTAATGTTAGTGATGTTTTTGTCGCTGACATTGGCGATGGTCGGCTTGGTCTTTTTACAATCAACAGCGTAGTAAGAAAAACTATTTTAAAAGACAGTTGTTTCGAAATTAACTATGTTCTGACTCAATATGCAGATACTGATCTTTCCGATAAACTTAATGAAAAAGTTGTTATTGAATTAACTTATAGTGAAGATCATCTAGGTTCCGGTAGAGGACCGTTGATTACAACAAACGAACTTGCAAGATATAGGAAATTAGAAGTTTATGGTGAAGAATTGGCAGGTACTATTTACCGGCGTTATTTTGATAGCAACACAGCTACTTTTATTTTCACGGCGATTACGATTTCTATGACCGTTACGCTGTTAAAGCGTTTAATCAAATTACCACTGATCGTGACATTGATAACCAACCCAGACCCAAAGAATTAACAATAAATGGTTGTAAAATATTCGAAAAGACCATTTGGACATCGTTAATGAAAGGCCAACGTTTTCTTTTCGAAACTCCGTTGTCGAATTATACGTTGAAGCGATCGTCAGAATACTTCCATGACCTTTTGTATAATGGGATAATAATGACTCCTATAGGTCATCTTGTCGAACCAACCAACGATGAGAACGACGAACTCTATGTTTTTTCAAAAGCTTTTATTGCGATGCGCTTGAAGAAATGACTAGTCAGGAACGGTTGGTTTGCAGCTATCTTGACCAAGGTATCATTGATCCAGAAGCGCTTGAGAAAGAATTAGAGACAAAATACGTAGGTGGCGAACAAGAGATTTTTTATCGTCTTTTGATTAATCTTATTCTTTTAAAGGCGTTTTGTCATGAGATTAACGATGGAAAGTGCCATTTACAAAATTTTTCACTGGCCGTTTAGATGTCGTCTTTGTTTTCATAATACCATTGATTTTGAATCGGCGGAAAAATGGGGCGTCTTAGGCGACCACATAACCAACGCGTCATGGGGATATCAGCCAGTAGATGTTATTTTAACAATAAATGAAATGGTCGAGCATTATCGTAATGGGTCGGTAATACAACTAAGTAATCTTTCAGATGGCGAAACCATTTACAATATTATTGCTGAGCATGTCGCTATGTGGGGAGGAAGTAGGAAGACAAGCCAGATCAAGGTTCGACCCGCCCATCGAAGATCTCAGGTTGCTTGACAGACTGGCGAGTGAACTACACGGACTCGCGTTATCCCATACGATCGATAAAAAAGATACCCAACCGTCAGCTTCAGATTTCTTTGATCTCACTTATGTAAGTTCGGTAGTAGGCGAATCGTCGTACGGCGATGTTAACTCAAATAACACATCGCTTATTAAAAACATTGAGAAGACCATGGAATTTTTTGATAGGAAATTTGATTCTTATGGCTATTGAAGACAGTGTTCTCTACGAAAATATATTAGCCATTATCAAAGAACCAGAAAACTATAATGGTTTTTATTATACTTGTTATATACACACCGATACTGAAATCATCGATGTTATTGCCGTTAATCGCGTTGATATTCAACGCGATTACCAAAAAGCCTATTGCGATGCAATGGTGATAGACCGTGACTGTTCCGGCGGGTGTTTACACCCACCAGATTTACCCTAAGAGGAGTAACCTGAAATTAGCTTTACGCCGTGAACGTTGTAACTATCGAGGAGATAGGTTGTCAAGCGACAACGACAGTGCCGTGAAAATCTATCAAGCGACCTTGATATCTGCCCAATCACCAACAATAGTCGATCACGGTGATTTAAGCGAATTTAAAAGCATTGGTGATAAAGCGAGTCTGGTACCGGTTAGTTTTCAATTGCTAGATGAGGTAATTGAACCTTTACGTTTAACTGGCGTTAATGGAATTTTCCACGATGTAACCGTTGATGAGATGATACGCACTTTACTTCGTGGAAAGTTCGCTATCGGAGATACAGACCTTCTTGCAGCTGGCGTTGATATGGTTCCTTGTACCAATACAAAACGGTATAAAAATCTAGTTATTCCAGAGACCATTGAATTACTGGAATTGCCGGATTATCTACAAAATCGCTATGGTGTCTATAATAACGGCATTGGCGTTTATTTACAAAATAACACCTGGTACGTTTACCCTGTTATGCATACAGGAGGATTGGACGATAAAAGAAAAAACTTATCGATTATTGCCCTGAAAGAGACACAAATGCCTAACACTGAAAAGTCTTATAAGATGGTCGATAATCAACTATTGGTTTTGGCAACAGGCAAAGCAAGGCACAACGATCCATCAGACCACATGCAACGCAACAGAGGTAATGGTATTCGTTACTTAGATGCCAATCGAGTTATTGATCTTTTTTCAACATCATCAAAAGGTATAGGTTTTGCGGAAAGAGCTAAAAATTTAAAGGAATTTTTAGCGTGGAAAGGGAAGACGGAATGGCCTTTGCTCCGTTCCGTTTAAAGGGGAGCACTACCAATCACTGTGCCGCAATAAGCAGTGTTGTTTCTAATTCGGGTTCTTACTTGGAATTAACTTGGCACAATTCTAACCCCGATCTATTAATACCGGGGATGCCTGTTCGATATTTATATCGTAGAGAAGGGAAAGTGGAGTCAATAACAGGTATTGTTATTGGTGCCATACATTCATCACAGTCAAGAACACCAGGTCTACTACAGAACAACCATTCGTGCCATAGCGTCGTTAAGGTATTGTTTGAAAAGGAAAAAAATAAATAGTTTTATGGATATTATGCTGGAGATATTTAATCTCTTTATGTAAATCCTTACCCTGAAAGAAACAGATATAAAGGAGATACAAGACGTGGAAGAAGTCTTAGTCAAGCCAGAAACTATTGAAAAAACCATCAGCGCTCTTTTGGATACCCCTGACGAATTGATGAAAAAAATTCGTTCAATTAACGAAGCCAATGGTTTAACCTACAATAACATGCTTGATGTCGTAAACCATACGGTTGGTTTAATGCAAACCAATGATATTAAACACAGTATCGTTGAAGCTACACATAAGAGACATCAGGTCGATAAGACAATAGCTAAAGTTCAAGATTACTTGAATGCTTTAGAAATACTTCGTCGGAACATTTAATACCTTTAAAACTGTGGAGCTAATCCTCCACGTTTTTTTATGTAAAGGAATTGAGAAATGGAAATAAAATCAAAATCAACGCTAACATTAGAAATTTTTAATCGATCTGTCGATTACCTTATACAAAGTTTTAAGACTCGATTAACCGGACGTGGCGAGGTAGAAAAAATAGCTGATCTTTTAGACCATACTAATATTTTTCTTTTGCCGTCAAAGGGCTACCATTTACAGTTTTGGGATAAAAATTTAACCTCCAATATCAACTTTTATAACTTTGTTATACAAGAAACTATTAACCTTTATACGAATACGTTACCAGAAGACGATTTAAAGCTTCTGGTGAAGCATTTGGCTTTTACCCATGGTTGCCATACAAGGAATCAGAATAACTCTTCTACCATTGATAAAGAGCTCTGAAGCGACTTACCCGAAACAGATGTTATTGAATCAATTTTATTAGACAACAGTTGGCTTGTATTTTTCATTCTGTGTTTTTACGCGCTAGAAAAAAATGTAATATACTATGTACTTTAAACATTTTCTGATCATGGTTTATTGTACTTCTTTGCATGGAATTGGGCTCTGGCCCGTTGTTGTGATTGTTTTCTTTTTTGGAGGACTTCGGTCCTCCTTTTTTTTGTTTGTAAAACAATAACAAAAAAAAAAATAAAGGTCGTAAAGACCTTTATTTAATATCTAATAACAACAATTAACTCAATCTTCAAACCAAGCTTTGCCCCCACCTTCTGACATCACTTTACCGCCCGCTGATTTACGAGCCATGCTCTTACCATGAATATCATCCACAATACCCCCCACGGACTCAAAACGATAGACTTGATAAAGATGGTTTTCCGGTGTGATGGTTGGCTTTCGATGTTTCCCACGCGCTGCTGTTAAATAGGTATAACCATCCCCCGGCTTTTCCAAATGTATGGTTATTTCAAGATCAGCCTCGTGGTCAACAGCCTTACAGTCTGCATAGTAACTTTTCCCGACGATTTCTTTAACAAAATCTTTTGTTCCTTCTCGAAGCCTTGCGGTTGCATCGCTAGACAGTTGGTGTGCGGTGAGTAGTGTTATTTGTCGTACTGTACAGAAATTACGACAACGTCTATAGAGATCGCGTATCTGATCTGCTTGATTACCACCAGTACAACCAGCCTTTGACATCATGTTTAAATAGTCAATCGACAATAGATGGATTTCAAAATTCTCAGCCTCGAATTGTCTAAGGGTTGAGAAAAGATCCTGATAAGTAAAATCAGATGGGTTAAACCGAAGCATACGGTAATGATAACCATTAACCGACATTTCCTGTACAATAAACTCAGACGCTTCGATTAGCTGTTCTTCATTGAGTTCTTTTATAGGACAAGGTTGCTGATATTTCTGTTCCCAGAGCGTTTTATAGAGATCAACGATGTTACTCTTCAATTCGTTTTCTAGAGAAATATAAACAATTAATGGTTTTTTTGTTTCATCAAGCATATATGGCTTGTTGTATAACGCTACCTGTCTTGGAATGTTTAACAGCATTCCACTTTTAAAATTATGTTTTAGAGCCCCAACAACAACCAGTTCTCCGCGACGAAGTCCGCCGTCAGTCATTTCATTAAAACCCTGCCAGCCAAAACGCATTATGCCGTTACCACATACAGAGTCTTTTCCATCCAATAATAATTGTTTGATGGCATATTTATCAGTAAGATCTACCGAACCAACCAGAGAATGTGGCTTGTTGCCTGTACCAGTTGAATCATTATAGGATTCTAATTGATTGGTAATATTGGTAACGTAAGTACGCCAATCAATTTCTTTCTCACGAAAAGTACTTTGAATATAAGCGTCGTGTAAAATCTTCTTCACGCTATTTCTGGATCGCGCTGTTCGTAGTTCTTGACGCAGGTTCTTTACGATCTCCAGTAACTTTTCTTTCTCCAAAATTTGGTCTATACCTGTGCATAAAGCATCATAAAGGTAGTTGTCGGAACCGACATTAACACGAATTCTTTGGAGTAAATCTTCTTTATTGATTTCCGCCTTTTCCGACACATTTAACATTTCCTGTGCCGTATCCTTCAATGCTGAAATAACTTCTGTGCCGCGTTCATTTATCACTTCCGGTATTTGAACATTATCGAGCACTTCTTGTATGAGTGAATCATCAGCAATGCCTTCGGTACCCAGTTGTGATTCTCTAAAAATCAATGTTATAGCTTTAACGAGCTGAAGTTTGGCATCCATGACTTAGTCCATGAGGTTAAGAAGAATGAGTAAATATGTGGTTGTTCCAGAGTGGCTTTTAACAATTCTGGAATCCAATAAAATTTCAAAGAATGAAGTTCTAAATATAAATCGTATGAGGACTATATTATCACAAGAAGAGTTATCTTTTTACATGTACCTTAATCAACGCGAGTTCCTCGATAACATTATTTCATCTTCTTGTCGAAAAGCGATTCAGCGCATACTTTGCAGTAATGTCTATGAGAACATTTTTGGTCATTTGTCAGGAACGGATTATGAAAATATTTACTATCATGTGTCCCGTATGACCTTAAAGGATCTGGTTAACGGACCTATGGCATTAACTGACCTTGATGCTTCGCCACATATGTTATGGCTCAAACCCGTATTATTTGGCCAAGATACGATTGGCTTTATCCCAAAGATTGGAAAATCACCCAACGGTGTTATTAGAAAGGATATCTATGAAGTTCTTCGAAGATTTAAATCTGTTGAAGATATCGTGAAGGACCCGCTGTTTGGTGTCTGATTAATGTAACATCATATGTAACTTTAAACCGGTTATAAGTAAAGAAGGATTATTCATGTCAAATTTTCGTACAAAACAAGCTGGTGCCGAAGGCGATCTGACCAATATGGTTATCCCCATGGCACAGCACATGGAAGATGCCGCTGATTCTTTTGTTGGCAGTGCCCTGGCCAGAAACGTTGTTGGTGTTGAGTCCGTAGCAGACGCTGGTGATCTGCAAGACGTTCGTAATGACTTTGACACTATGACGTCTTTCATTCGCGACACATTCAGCAATGAAAACATTGAGCTGACCGATGCTCAGGTTGAAGCCGGTGCCATTACCGCAGCTGCCTCTTCCGACCCTGTTGCTTACCACCACGCTGCTGTGGTTGGTGTAGAAAGTGCCAATTTTTCCGGTGACGTCAAGGTTGTTGATGT
>NW_026262852.1:0-37712 GCF_025434085.1 Hippocampus zosterae
CCCAACCCCAACCCCAACCCCAACCCCAACCCCAACCCCAACCCCAACCCCAACCCCAACCCCAACCCCAACCCCAACCCCAACCCCAACCCCAACCCCAACCCCAACCCCAACCCCGTAGCGATAACCTATCGCTAGCGTGCAACTAACATGAAGCATGAAAATATACATTTGGGTACTTATGTTTCATAAAAAATTTAGGATAATGTTAAAAAAAATATAAAAAAAAAATTATAAACGAAAAATTCATATTTTCACCCAAATAGAGTTGTAAGCCTGCTAACACATATTCATTAATAATTCCTGCGCTGCATGGGACTTCGGTGGGGATGCCCTCCTCACATCGAGTTAGACAGGATGCAGGCTGTCTGGCCCGTTGCTAGGATCCCTTTCTTGACTTGCATTTCATAGACGGTTGCCTTCAGCTACGGAATGGTGATCATAGGGAAGGCCTGTAGCTGGAGAGCGATACATGAACAGCGAGAAGATTCAAAGGGTGTAAATATTGATTGCCCCCATCTCACTAGCCATCAGCAGGCAGGGGAAGTCCTCTGGGTTGCAGTTGTGGACAATCATGTAAACATAGTCCAGCCAAGTGTATTACTGACATGGAACGCAAACCCTTTGAGCTAGTTCTTCATAAACAGTGCAAGGCAGGCAAGTGGCAAGTGGCGCTGAGGGAACAGACGAGTTACAGGAGCTAGAGCACCTGTAATCATGGCGGACGGCCAGAAGTACATCAACCTAGAGCATCCGTCCTTGGTAGGTGAACATCACTTGAAAGGATAGGTGACTCTGGTTGAATTTGATCCTCGATTAGTAATACTCAGTACTACTCATCTAACCGGGCAAGCCTGATAAGCAAAGAGGCAATGTAATTCCGACTGGTTTTCATAGAGCTTTTAAAATAAATAAGACAATAAATATATTTATTGAAATGCTTGGGCCGAAATGTATGAGCTATGTGAAGGGATCTGCTTTAGCTCATACTATTACTGAAAGTACGGGCTTGTTGTTCCGAAATGCTGCAGAGCGTTATGGGAACAAGCCCCTTGTCTTCGCCTATGAAGAAGGCATATCGCTCTCTTATTCTTAGACCTTCTTGAGGTCAAGGCAACTTGCGGCTGGACTGAGGAAGATGGGGCTTGAGCAGGGTGATAGAGTCGGAGTGATGTCGTATAACCGGACGGAGTGGCTCTTGATACAGATGGCAGCGGCCATGGCCAATCTCATTCTAGTCAACATCAACCCTGCCTACTTAAGAGAGGAGCTGAGATATTGTATCAATAAAGTAGGCGTTTCTGCTTTGTTCATGGATCATCAATATCGCCAGCAAAACTACATCCGCCTGCTTTAATAACTCGCTCCCGAGTCGCCTTTCAAACTACCCGTCCAGGGACTTCCCACTTTGCGCTACGTGATCTGCATGGACCCAGAATTCAAACCCACTAACCCAGCCATCCTACCCTTCAATCGAGTTGAGACATTGGGGGATAGCAGTGATTTAACTCAAATAGACGAGTTAGTAGGTAAAATCTCGGCAGACTCCTCTACTAATATCCAGTTCACTAGTGGCACCACTGGGAAACCCAAGGAGCCACCTTAACTCACTACAACATCCTCAACAATGGTTTTAGCTTGGGCGAGCGACCTGGGTATAGCGAGCAGGACAGCATTTGCGTCTCAGTGCCCTTATATCATTGCTTCGGCATGGTCATAGGCAACATCGCGGCCATCACCCGGGGCATGTCCTTAGTGTATCCCTGTCGCGGCTTTAATGCAAAGCTAGCACTGGAAGCTTCAGCAAAATTTGGGGCAACCTCGATCTACGGTGTGCCGACGATGTTTATCTAGTATCTGAAGTAAGCCAAAAAGCAAAAGTACTAACTGGCCCTAAGAACAGGAATCATGGCTGGATCGCTTTGCCCAGAGACTTTAATGCTTGACGTATACAAAACGCTGAATCTTCATGATTTGACCATCTGCTACGGCATGACAGAGACATCGCCTGTCTCCTTCCAAACCTCTCCCACAGATACTTTGGTTCAGAAGACCAGAACTGTGGGGCGCATACTCCCAGGCATTGAGGCTCAGATCGTTGGCGACAATGGCCAACCAGTTCCCCGAGGGACGGCCGGTGAGTTCTGGGTGAGGGGCTACTGTGTGATGAAGAAGTACTGGGAGGATGAGGAAAAGACCAGGGAAAGCATCAGCGACGGGTGGATGAAATCCGGTGACCTGGCGACCATGGACGACGAGGGCTATTTGAATATTGTAGGAAGGAGCAAGGACATGATCATCCGCGGAGGCTAAAATGTGTTTCCTAAAGAAATCTAAGATTTCATTCGCGCCATCCCCGGCGTCGAGGATGTGCAGGTCATTGGCGTCGCAGATGAGCGACTCGGCGAGGAAATCGCCGCTCTGGTCAAGCTAGACCAAGCTCAAAGCCTGAGCCGAGAGTACATCTTTGGGCAGTGCTATCAGAATATGGCCCATTATAAGGCGCCCAGGTACATCAAGTTCGTGGAGAAGTACCCACTGACAGTCACGGGCAAAGTGCAAAAGTATCTCATGCGGGATGAGCTCAACAGGGAGTTGCGCTAAGGCCGCGCCAAAGAATATCTCATCAAACGATGATTGCTAATTTATGAGCGTTACCAAAAGGGACAGTAAGCCAAGCAGCTCTTTGCCCAAAGACCGCAAGGAATGGGCGAGCGCCAAGCACAAGAAGAGAGCAGCCCCCGAGGCCGGGCCAACCCTGCTCAGCGAGGCCAACTTCGACGTCATGAAGGACTCCGCGAACATCTCCGAGCTAGCTGATATGCCACTGAAATACGTGCTCAAATGTGTGGGAGGAATATTCAAGGGACGGTTCGTCTTTATTACGACGCACGCTGAGGGCGAAGTCATAGGTTCAGGGGATGCCAAAAGAGAAGGGCTCACCCTGCAGATCGAGGGGGTGGGCCTATCACTTAAGCATGCGGGCCTTAAATTTGACGGGTTTAAGTCATTCGTGGTGCAAGATTTCGGGAGCGAGCGAGGCACCTGGTTGAATGCTCCTTCTGACGGAATAAGTCTTAGAGAGGGCAATCATTATTATGTCGGAAAGCACATGCTTGCTGTTTCGAGAGGCAACCCAACAAACGAGGTGGAAGAGGCTTGCGCACAAGCAGGCCTTCTTGAGCTGGCTGATAAGTTCAATCACAACGGAATCACTTCCATCGAAGATTTACTCGAAGCCCTGCCTACCGGCTTCAAGGGGTTTGCTTTCAGCTAGGAGCAACGGCAGCGGGCAGTCCAACTTGGCGACTCCCTCGCCTGGTTCAACTAAACCCCAGTGACGCACAGAATCCGGGTCGAGTTTTTATCGGAACCAATGAGAGGTATCAATACGGAGCTTGGGTTCGAGCCGTATCTGATTTTCAAAGGGGCAAGGGAATGTCAACTCAGGCAGGAGGGCAGTGATCGGACGGTGGGCAAAATCACTTTCAACAGAGGTGACTACCGCCTGCAGTCTCTCGGGTCTGATCTGTTCACTAGGATTACACCCAATAAGCCCATGAAGCTGATGCTATACGACTTCATCAACCTCGGCGACCTCCACTTCCAATTGACCAGGTTCAACAGCGCATCAGTCATGTCGCAGGGACATAGGCCCATCATGGAGGACTTCGCTTCCTGGAACGAAGACCTGGCCGTTTCCAAGCACAAGCTGGTCAGTCTCTTTTGGGTCGGTGATGGTCACGGAGGGTCAGAGTGCATCGATTACCTGCGATAAAATTTGGAAGCCACTCTCATCCGAAACCTCAAGCTGGTTGATAGTGTCAAAAACCTGTGCGAGGGAGTCAAAATACTGGTTTAAAAGACGTTTTACGAGCTGGACTGGGGATTCTATGAGCGACACAAGGACAAAGCCCTCGTCTCAGGCGCCACCCTGCTCCTCGCCCTCATCATCGGCTGCCGCATCTTCCTCATCAGTCTGGGAGACTGCATCGCCACCCTGGGAAAAGTGTCTAAACTGGTCAGGCTGAATTAAGCCCACAAGCCGTCCCGGAGCGATGAAATCAAACGAATCGAAGAGTTGGGAGGCTTTTTACAGTACCAGAGGCTGCTGGGAAAAATGACCGTGTCAAGGTGCATGGGTACCTTCGAATATAAAAATTTAGCGGACTACTAAAGAGAAATGAAGGACCGCAAATCTTTCATCTCGTGTTTGCCAGACGTTAGGGCAGTGGACGTGGACCCCGACAGGGACGAGTACTTGCTTCTAGCCACCGACGGCCTCTACGAAGGGCAGAACATCGAGGAGGTGCACGACGCTATCAGAAACAAGTTTGAGGGACTTTAGTCTGAAGAGACCCCTGAAAAGATTCTAAAGTTTGTGATCGAAAGGCGAACAAAGGAGGAACTAGATAACGCAGCGGCGATCTTGGTCATCTTCAAAAAGCACCGACAGATCAACGGATGATCATTCACTTAGCAAATGACCGCAGGACGAAGTCCTCGAGCCCTGCCTCAGACTCGCCTACAAATTAGTCCTTAATCATCTCTACTTTCCAGCCCCCCTCTGTATGAAAAAAGACCGGCAGCTTGTTCAGCTCGCCGTAGAGCCGCCTTACTTGCTTTGAGTTGGCCTAGTTGACTTGCAACAAGCACCGGAAGTGGGGCTTGTCCTTGGTTAATTGCAACCACAGCTATAGTTGCCTTCTTGATGCTGGACCGCCGTCGTGGAATATCAAGAAGCCCGGCCGCTTGGAGGGAGGCAGGGCGGCCAGCGCCTCGATATCTGGAGTGCACTAGTCATCATCTTCGAGTTGGAGGCAGAGGCACATTAATTATTGTTTGAATGATCAACGATTTCATCCGAAACAGACTTAGCTCACTGGAGCAAGTCATTTCGAAGTCACTCGAGTAGTTGATCGCGCACCCCATGACCGGCGCTCTGGCAGAGCATTCCCTCACCGCCGCCCAAATTGCACCATTTTTCATCGAGTCCATTCAAAAAATACTGGCCAGCCACCAGGAGCAGCTGCTTGCCTCTCTCCACGAGGACAATAGGGTGCTGCAGGCCAGGCTGGAGGAACTCTAGACTGTTTGCAGAGTCAAGGCGACAGAGAACTAGCACTTGGAATAGACACTCCTTGGGTGCAGGAAATAAGCCGGAAACATTGAGCAGGAATTGCGAAAAGCCCGTCACTCGTACATGGATCTAGAGGAATCATTGAAGTGCTTAAAAGATGAAAAATAAAAGCTGGAGCAGAGTTTGGAAACACGAATTCGAATGTGCGAACAGCGCGAAGATGCCAACCGCCAGCTTAAGCACCGCCAGGCCCTTGCCGACGAGCGATTCCGGCAACTCGAAAGCAGCCTCCAAGATGCAATCAAGGACTCGCAAGAAAAGGATCTACAGTTGGTTAAAAGTCGCAGCTTAATTCAAAGTCAGAACGAAACAATCCATTCTCTCCGCGAAGAGAATTCCGTTTGCCAGGGAGCGTTGAAGGAATTCGAGCTCAAACACGGGGAGGCAATGTAACAGGTCTGCAGACTCCGAAATGAGCTGGCCAAAGCCATTAAGAAAACGGAGGAAACGAGTAAAGCCAGGGAAAACGATCTCAAGAACTTCAAGAACGAGAAGGATATCTTGGTGCAGCAAGCCGAGGAGCAGAGTTCCCGAATCGAAGAGCTGTAGGTTCTTAGGCGCAGACTCGAGAGGGAACGAGCCAAGGGTCGAGACCATGAGCAGTCCGCTGATGCTGCGCATGAATTGATCGCTCTTAAACAGAAGCTCGATAATCTATCCTCCGAGAATTTCAAACTGCAAGCCAGTCTTGAGCAAAGCAATGGCGCTCGGACTAAGCTGGAGGATAGGCTCCTTCATTCCAAAGAGGATGTCCAGAACAGAAAAGCTTGTGAAGACTATTACCGCGATAACAAGCACGACTCGCTGGCCATGCAGCAGAACTTGTGACCCTGCAGGCAGAAAAAGTTGAACTGGACCGAGAAAACCACCGTCAAAGCCGGGAGCTGGAGATGCTCAGAGCATAGCTTCAGAGCGAGCGAGATTATAAAAGCAACGTGGCTCGGGCCTGTGAAGAGATGAAGTTTGCTACCGAGGAACTGCTCAAAATGAGTTAGGAAAAGGCTAAACTCTAGCTTAAGGTGTAGACCCTTCGCAGCGAGTTGTTGGCGGCCCAGTCCGAGTGCAGGACTTTGCGCGAGGCTATTTAGCGTAAAAACACATTGGCCGATAAGGAATAAGCTCAGGTGTCCTACTTGCTCAGGGAGTGCGAGCAGGCGCGGGCCAAAGCCGAGCAGGCGCTCAGCGAGAAGGCGTCCCTTCAGCAGCAGCTGCATGGAGAGCAGGTCAAACTCCAGACTATGAGCGAGGAAAGCGCGCTCAGACTAGGGGCGGCTCGGCAATAGATTGAGAACATGGCCCAGCACTATCGCTTTCAGACAGAACTGACTGCAGACCTGAGACAGCAACTCCAATCTGCCGAAGCCAAGACTGCCGATTTGTCGAAAGGCGCAGAACAGGTCGAGAGTTAGCGCAGGATAATTGAAAGAAGCCTCAAAGATTAGCTCGAGCGCAGCCGACTTCGCAGGAGTGTCCGGGAGAGGAAGCTAGGCACCAGGCTCAAGCTGCTTCTCAGGGACGTCGCAGAACTGAGGCGGGAGCACCTCGTTTTAAAGCAAGGGCTCAGCTAGTTCAAGATCGAGGCTAGAAAGCAGGCGGACGGGCAAACTGCGCAGTTTTAAAGACTGGTGTAGACACAGTTCCAACGGTGGAGATCATTGCTCGACCAGCTGAAGGAAAGCCTCGCTAACTAATTCACCTGTCTTAGCAGGCAAAGAGAAGGTGACTTCGAGAGGTCCTACTCGGAGCTCATGGACAGCAGCCGCTCCAAGATCGAGGCGCTCTACCTCGAACTGCAGAGGCTCAAAGAAATCTAAAAAGGTCTTCGCCAGGATCTTTTGAGACAAGAAGGCCTGAAGGAGAACGAGCGGAGTAACCTGGCGGAAGAGGGGCGCTGGCGGAAGAGCGCGCGGCTAGTGGAGCAAGAACTGAACAGTTTGGACAGTTCGCTGGACGGGCTGCTGAAGCGGCGGCTGAAATATTGATCAGTCCTGGTTGCGCTTGGCCATGATGTAGGGGAGGGTGTTGTAGGACAGCACCGCCAGGGCATCTCTGGCGGAAAGCTTCTTCTTCAGGGCCACATGGGTCCACAGGCACAGGCTTAGTTCCGGAGCCTCCACGAAGAACTTGTGTCGCATGCAGTCCTCCTTGTAGATCTTTATGTCCGCCTGTCCTTCCGCCATTATCTGACACAGGTCTGCACTCGTGTCCGAGTCGTAGAAATATAGGCACACCCCTTTCTCAGGCTCGAAGCTCGCCAGCACCATTTCCGGTAGGGCCATGGGGTTTTCCTCTTCCGCAAGCACAAACGCCCCGATGGCCATTCTTTTCTTGCCCTTGGCTGCGTTGCTTCGGAAATCTTCGAAGTCCGCGCGAATTCGGGTGTCGATGCCGGGCTCCCGGATTTCGTAGCTATTGAGCGTGACCTCGAGGCTCTTGTCCTCGACTACTCGGTCGTAAAGGTCCTTGATGAAGGCCTCGTAATCCTGCTGAGCGTTGAGTTTGATGCCGAGGTGTGTGAAGAAAAAGCGGTCGATTGAGGCGATGCTGAGAGGCGTCTCAGGAGGCTCGTAAAAGTTGCTGAAGATGGCCAACGCGGGCCGGTTCAGTCCCTGTTCACTGTTGATCAGCTGCAGAGTATCCTCGGGCAGTTGCTGCCACCTAAAGTCCAGCCCTTCCTCCTTCTCAAAGAACGCCTCTAGGATCTGGAAGGTGAGCTCGAGGCTGTTTTTGGACTCCTCAGGAATGTCTTCCTCACCCACGCCCGAGTAGAAGACGATCAGATCGGGCATGTGTACCTGCACGTAGACCAGGTCCAGCTCGGGGAAAAGCGCAGTGGCCGCCGGGAAGACGAAGTCCAGAAACTCTGCAGGCTTGTTCTCGATGCCCAGCTGAGCCATTTCCTAGAGGAGGCGCTGGTAGATGTCCTCCATCTTCTCCTAGACATCCTCTTCGCTCTGGGCAAGAGCAAGCACGCTGTCGAGGACGTCCGGGCTGGCCACGAAGAGCTTTCCCGAGGAAATGAACTCGTCGAACATCATGATCAGGCTGCTGTAGTTGTTGTACTCCTGCAGGTTGAGTTTGTTCACCTTGCTGAATTTGGTGCCCTTGACGCAGGCGTTCACCAGCCCCACATTCTCCCTGCTCAGCAGCGGCTCCACCACCAGCTCCTCCTGCGGCTCGAAGTCCATCGGGTAATCCACCTCGGGCACGTCCAGATCGATGTCCTACTCGTCTGGGTGGAATTCCTTCTCAGGCTCAGGACTAAAGGACCTGCCGATGTTTTATTCCAACCCGGCCTGCCGGCGGGCTTCCTCGAGTCTGCGCTCTGCCCGCGATTTCTTCTTTTCCTCTTTGGGCGGGTCACTTTGTTTCAGATGCTGGTTTAGGATGAGCTCTTCTTCCTCCTCCTCGAGGCGCTTGAGCTCCTCCTCCCGCTTTTTCTCAGCCCGCTTCTTCTCCTCTTGCTGCTTCGCTTAAGCTTCCTGACGACGAGTTTCCTCCTCCTTTCTTTTCTGCTCCAGCTCCGAGGCACGGCGCTGCTCTTCCATGGCCTTCTCACGCTATCTTTCCTCCTCGACCCTGCGTTCCTCTTGCTGCCTTTTCTCCTCTTCTCTCTTCTTTAATTCGGCCTCCTCTTGCCTTTTCATTTCTTCCTCACGCTTTTTGTCCTCTGCCTACTTACGCCGTCGCTCCATTTCCAGCCGTTATTCTTCGCGCTTCTTGTCCTCTGCCTACTTACGCAAGCGCTCTTCCTCGCGCTTCCTGTCCTCTGCCTACTTACGCAAGCGCTCTTCCTCGCGCTTCCTGTCCTCTGCCTATTTTCGGAGGCGCTCCTCCTCGCGCTTCTTGTCCTCTGCCAATTTTCTGAGGCGCTCTTCCTCGAGCTTCTTGTCCTCTGCCTACTTACGCAAGCGCTCCTCCTCGCGCTTCCTGTCCTCTGCCTATTTTCGGAGGCGTTACTGCTCTTCCTCCCTGCGCTTGTCCTCGGCCTCTTGCTTCCGGCGGATTTCCTCTTCTCTGCGCTTCTTTTCCTCAGCCTGCTTGCGAGCCTTTTATTCCTCAAGTCGCTGGCGCTGCTATTCCTATTACTTCTTTTTCGCGAGGTCAGCCTGGCGCTTTCGCTCTTCCTCTTCGTTCTTTCGGCGCTGAGCCTCCTGCTCCTTTTCTTTGCGCTCTGCCTCCGCACGAGTGCGCTGAGCCTACTGCTACTCTTTCTTGCGCCGAACTTCCTCTTAGCGAGCCTTTCGCTCCTGCTCTTGCTGCTGTTTTTTTCTTTCTTCCTCCTCTTTCTTTCTGGCAATCTGTTGTTGCTTCTCTAGCTCCATTCGTTTTTGCTCTTGCTACTGTCTTTCCTTCTCAAGCCGTTTCTTTTCCTCAGCCTTGGCAAGCTGCTCTTTTCGGCGCTCGTCTTCTTGCTCCTTGCGCAGCCGTGCCTATTCCTTCAGTCGAAGTTGCTACTCTTCTTTGATCCTGCGCTCTTACTCCTTTCTGTCTTTGTCCGCCTTCAGTCGCTCTTCAATTTCGAGAGCCTTCTGCTCATCCCGCAGTTTGCGTTTCTGCTCGTCCTAAGCTTTTTTCTGCTTAGCTGCTTCCGCTCTTTCTTCAGCCTCTCTCCGCATCTTAGCTATGCGCTCTTTTTCTTCTTGCGCCTTAAGTTCTCTTTATTCCTTCTTGCGCAATTCTTATTCTTGCTTGCGCTAGCGGAAGCGTTTCCGCTCTTGCTCGACCCTTTCTTTTTAAGCCTGCTCTCTCTCCGCTCGAGCGGCTCTCGTCTGCTAGCGGATTTCAGCCTCGCGCTCTCTGCGCATCAGCTATTCCGCCCTTCTGAGTTAACGCTACTCTTAGGCCTTTTTTCGACGCTCGTCAAGTGGAGCAATACTGGCCCGAGGTTATGGAGGAGCAAGTTCAAGATCCTCTAAAAGAGTCTTCAATTCTAGCTCTTTGTCCAGCAACATTGTTTCCAGAGAGGCACCTGCCTCCCTCTCTGCGGCGGCTTGCTGCAGGAGCGAGAGACAACTTAGGAGAGCGTTCTGTGCGAGCTGGCCTGCCGCGGCTCGATTGTCGATGATGCGTCTATGCAGGTCACGGGTTCTTTCAAGAAACTAATAAAAGCTGTTGATGAATTATTCCACCTTACTTAAGAAAGTAACGTTTGGTAGGGAAAAACCCTCAGCCCTCAATTTGCCAGCCAAGCTTCCGTTTGTAAGTTCGCTGTAGTACACCGAGCCCCGCAGCCGCTTAAATTCGCTCTCCAAATGTGAAACCTCCTCTCCGAACTTGACGGCTTCTTGCTCAAGCTCGCTGTAGGTCGGGGGAAATCTGCAAACAGCCTGCACCTCTGTCTGCAAGTCTTTGACCAAACGAGATTTTTCCTTGGCCAGAAAACCCTTCCCTAAGGCTCGGGAATCCAGGGCAAATGGACGTTCGTTGCGCAACTCCTTGAACTTGAGAGCGACAAAGTCTTTTTTACCACCGAAGCTGAGATACCTCTTGCGCACACTTTCGGAGGCAGCCTTTATCAAGCCCTCCCAGTCGAAGCGCACTTCTGCCGGAGATTCACTGAGCTCGAGCACTGATTGCATGGACAGGTTCATGTGTTCAAGCAACAGGCCGGAATTGGTTTTTATTGTAAAAAGGACTTCGAGCAATTCGATGAGATGGCGGGTGATCGTGGCTTAGGCCTCGCGGGGAGGCTGGGCCTTGAAATACTTCTGAGTGAGAAGCTCCTCCAGCCCGAGCAGGGTGCTCCGGAGCAGGTCGTAGCCGCGCTCAATGTCAGCCCCGTTCGCCTGAAGTCCCTAGGTTTGGAGGGCGCCCTAGCACCGCTACAGTAGATTCTTTGAGAATATTGAAACCAACTATCGGGTAGTCTTTCTACGGCCGATAAGTCCTGTCCCAACCCCAACCCCAACCCCAACCCCAACCCCAACCCCAACCCCAACCCCAACCCCAACCCCAACCCCAACCCCAACCCCAACCCCAACCCCAACCCCAACCCCAACCCCAACCCCAACCCCAACCCCGGCGAAGGGGAATATTTCAGCGGCAGTGCGGTTGCTGACTTTCATAATCGAATTAGATTTATGAGGAGAAAGGGCAAGGAGCAGAAGGAGCAGCTCAAGCAAATGGTCTTCGGGGGAGTGGAGCTAGTCCTCGTCGAGAGTGGCGAGTCCTCTAAGGCTGTCGGACTTAGTCTCGACCACCCCGAATATATTAATTAGCGAAATGCCGAGGGAGGGTCAGCCACTCTCCTTTTACGTTGCAAGAAGGACTTGAAAAGCGCGATCCCCATCGCCGCCCGACTAGGCCCCCTGCGCACTCCCTACCTGCGTACCCACTGCCGCCGCTGCAACCAGCAGCGCGAACGAATCTGCGGGCCCCACTCATTTTGCACGAAGTGCACGCGGGCAGTCGAGCAGGCCTTTAGGCGAATGCGCGTGATCAGTAAGGTGCTCGTTGAAAAACTGAAGGAGGTCATCGATTCGCGCAGACCCAGCCTCAAGCAGCTGACGGTCTCGATCGAGAAGGAGGCGGACATCCACAACTAGACCTAAAAAAGCCTGGCGGGGTCACTGGTGCGGTATTTCGAAGGGGTCGAAAACGTGGCCGAGGCGGCGGCCTAACTGGATAAGAGCCTCAAGGTGATGATGGGACAGCTCAAGTTCGACCTGAATGCCGAAAACGACGATTGGGACCGAATTTCATCCTTCCATCTGCTGATTACCGGGAGCGTCGACGTGAAAGTGATCTTTGACGAGAGCAGTTGCGAGGTAGAGTGGCACACGGGGCGCCTCAAGGAACTGGTCGAAGAAACCATGCTCTTCGTCTTCCATTTTCTCCGCCAGCGCTGGTGCGGGCTCTTTCCTCACACCTGAATTCATCGTTATGCTTTACCTGACTCCTCGGCTAGCGCTGCTCCCGCTCACGGGGCTGCAGCACCCCGGCCTCCGCGCAGAGCTGGCCCGCTATCCATCCCACTCCTTTATCGACCTGACCAACTCCACTCTGGTCCCCGAAGGCGCAAGGCATTACCCACTCCGTGAAGAGCACCCTGCTAGTATCGAGCATCTGCTGTCAATCGCTCAGGCTGTGCGGGATAGTCTCCTCCGAGACCAGTATGGTTTGCTCATCGTGCTGTGCAGAGAAGTCGGCACCAGGGCCAAATTGGTCCTCAGCTGTGCACTGCTGTTCCTGGGCAAATGCTGCTCGCCTGAGCAGGCCTGTCTCGAGACTGACAGACTCGTCCTCGGACGGCTGCCTACCTCTTCATTAAACGCCTTTCACGTGGCCCTCATCAACCGGCAGATCAGGCGAGTGCCTTTTTACTTAAAGTCGGTGCGGATTGTGCCGGCCGAATGGTTTATTGGCACCTTCGAAGTGTACGGGGGACTGGATGGCGAAATGCGCTTGCTGTACGAGCACGAGGAGCCGTCCATGGACGAATTCTTGAAGGGCCTTTCGGAGCTCAAGTTCCACAAACGACATCCATCCTTCTCTCACCTCAAGAAGGCCATAGTGATCTGCGGCGATGTGCTGCTCAAGTTCTTCGACTGCAGAAGCTTCAAGCCTGAGTTTGCTTTCCAAGTGTGCTTCAGGACAGCATAGGTGCACGACTCGAAAATCAGCCTGGGCTTCGAGGCTATAGAGCCTGGATGGTTGCGGTAAAAATTCAGTACGGAGGCTCCTCCTGACTTTTCGGTGCAGGTGGAGCTGGAGTTAAGCTGCGACTGCGGACTGAGCTGCTAGCAATGTAAAAAGTAGCAGCCTCATGCTTCACTGGAAATGTTGCGCCTCTGGAAGCCCCTTGGGGCAGAGGAGTGCGGGAGGGCGTTGAACGGGAGCGCGGCTCTGGAGGGGTTCAGACAGGAGTACAGGCAAGAGCACAATGAGGAGCAGGCAGACCTGAAGTATGCCCGGCAAGTTGGCAGGGGATGCACTATCTTTCCCAGCTTTTGATTCCAAAAAAGATGAGCCTTATTTTATTATTGCATGTGGTCTTAAGAGGAGTCGTTCGTGGAGAGCTCACTCGACTCCTCGCTGTTGCTGCCCCTCCAGCTGCTGCCCCCCGCCCTCGACATCCTCCCCAGGGAAGTCATCGACGCCCAGCCCATGGCCCTCATGCCAATGCTCCCCCTGCCTGCGTTCGAGGGCCGCACCCCTTCGGACCAGCCGCTCGAGAAGGAGAGCCTGCGGCTGGGGGATGGTGAACTGCTGGGCTGGGTGGGAGAAGCCTTCAAAGACTTAGTTTACCGCCGGTTCGGAAACGTATCGTATTTCCGGATAGATTCAGAGGATAACTGGAACCTGTGGGTTTGCGACCTAGACAAGATGAAGAGCAACACCTCGGCGGCCAAGCTGGAGCCGGCCCCCTCCGAGTCGATCGCCTTCGAGAGCCGCTTCGAGGGCGGCAACCTGTCGGCGGTCAGCAAAGTGTCCTAGTGCTAGTATAACTTGCTGCTGCAGAACGACACCAACACCAAGGGGCACGGGCTGTGGTTCTTTTTCCAAGTGCGGGGCTTTCCCAAGGACACGGCTGTCAAGTTTAATATCCTCAACTTTTAGGCCAAGGACAGCCTTTTCCTCAAGGGCATGAAGCCCGCAGTGCACTCCAGGCTGGCTGCTGAGCTCAACGAGATCGGCTGGCACCGGGGCGGGGAGGACGTGACCTACTACTCGAACGGGTACTTCTTGACCAAGGCCAGGCCCCTCTTCACGCTGTCGTTCACCTATCGCTTTGAGCACGAGCAGGACGAGGTTTACTTCGCCCACAGTTACCCTTACAACTACTCTGACTTAATGAACCTCATGGAAAGGCTGACCGTGGAGGACGGCGGGCATTTCTTGAAGCGGAGCCTGCTCTGCAAATCCGTGGCGTCGAACCGCGTCGAGCTGCTCACGATCACCGACCCGGCCACGAACCACAAGTTCCGGAAGATGGGGATCGTGCTGCTGGCGCGGGTGCACCCCAGCGAGACTGCGGCCTCCTTCACGATTGCCGGGATAATAAAGTTCCTGGTGTCTAGCCACCCCTCTGCTTCTAAGCTTCGGGAATATTTTGTGTTTAAGATCATCCCGATGCTCAACCCTGATGGCGTCATCCACGGCAACTCTAGGTGCTCGCTCTCCGGCAGCGACCCCAACAGGCGCTGGAAGAACCCCGACCCCTCCCGCCACCCAGAGATCTACCACGCCAAGCGCATGATCTCCTAGTTCTCGCAGGAAGTGGGGCTTGTCCTCTGCATGGACTTTCACGGACACAGCCACCACAAAAGCCAGTTCTGCTACGGATGCCACGACTTCGCCTTTCCTGCCTCGACCCGCTAGTTCCCGTTCATAATGAGCAAGCTGGTCAAGTGGTTCGACTACGGCAGGTGTGGCTTTTCCTTTCCTGAGAAAAAAGCAGGTCTCAGGGAAGTGCTCTGGAAAGAGCTCAAGGTCTCGAACACCTTCACAATCGAGACCTCGGCCTGCGGGCCTTAGGACGAGGCCAACCACTTCTGTCCGCAGAACTACGAGAAGACCGGAGCTGAATTGATGGAGGCAATCCTGGTTTATTTCAGGCCCGAAGTCCGGTCGAGACACCTCAAGGCTGCCCTGGATGAGAAGGCGCAATTCGAAGATGTCTATTGCAAGAGCGAGCATGATCTGGCCAGAGACCGCCTCCTCACCGAGTTCTATGAAAGCAAACTCAGCGAGGGCAGCGAGACGAACTCGGAGTGCAGCGGGGCCAAGAGCGAGCGTCGGCTCATTGTCAATGAGGCCCTGCAGAAGAAGTACAATCGGCTGGAGACCTACTCAGAAACAAGCCATTCACCTAGCCTCGGCCGGTAGAGGTAAAGGTAGCACCCAGCGGTATCGGTCACCAGGAAGATGAGTCAGGCCTCCACTCTAAGGGTCAGGTCGAAGGAAAGGAAGGCCTCGGTGGCCTAGTTGCGGAACCGGCTGCAAGAATTTCGGGTGACCAAGCCCAAGTAGCAGAAGAAAGAAACGATCAAGATGCCGACCAAGTGCTTCACTCCCGCCATCGAGTTCGGAGGGAATAGCTTAAGTTCAAGGAGGAAATAGTCCAGGAAAGCAGGATCAGCTCGCGCCAAAGCTTCCGGACGCGCAACGTAAGCCGGAGCACGCAGCGCACCAAGCCCAAGGCCAATGCCTACGAGCGAGTAGTCGAAATACTCAAAAAAAAGTGATTTTCACGATTTCGTCAATCATCGAAATGCTCCTCTTCGGGTAGCTGCTGCGACATGAAGCGGTCGACTCCGCGTGTGGTCCGCAGCAGCGACTGCTTGAAGTACTGGCGGAACTTGTGGAGCCGGTTGAAAGTGGCTGCGTTGTCCTCAGTGGCGTACTCCATTGCCTTGGAAAAGCCGTGGCACAGCACTGCTGCCTCCATTCAATATAAATAATGCCAGGCCTTTTTATTGCTTTATCAATAAAATGAAGCATGAAGAAGAGAGGAAGAGGCTTGCCGCCGCCAAGATCCGCCAGATCAACTCGCTTCTCCAGGACCTACACACTCTGCAAATCTGCCCCCAAATGGCACTCCCACCCCCCGCCCCCCGCAGGAGTCCCATCAGGGTCAGCTAGTTCGACTCCACATCAAGCGCTCATAGGAATTCCGGCCAGACTTGCGCTTCGTGGACGAAACGGTTAAACTTATCATGCGCGAGCACTCCAGGTCCAGGAGCAGATCGGGCAGCAGAAGCAGCTCTCGGCAAAGGACACCGCGACACATTCTGGTCGAAAATCACCATCTGCAGCGGCAGCGCAGACTTTCCGAATCGATCGAGCTGGAGAAGCTGAGACAACTGCATTAGTCACTGCGGGAACGGAGGGCACGCCTGTAGCGGGCAGGCCTCCAGTATAATTTTTGAGGGCCAATCGTATTCTCAATTGATGCAGTTCATCGCGGAAAAGTGCAAGCTGGGACAGGCCCTGATTGTGGCCCTGGAAGAGTTGATTCCAACCGACCCTAAGACGCGGGAGGCCGTACTGGCCATCTACAAGCGCATCTTCACGGACGACTTTAAGCTGGCTAAGGAGCACTTCAATTCCTGCAGTCTCACCGGCCTTTGCTTTGAGGACCGAGAGTACCCCAACGCGGAGAAAAAACAATTTTTCGAGTGCCTGGTCTCGCAACTGGTCATAAAGCCTGACTCAGACCTGAAGACCTGTCGGTTCGTGAAGCTGGAGGCCATCGAGTCAGAGGAAAACCAGGCCTCGCACCGGCGCACTGCCCGCGTCCGGAGCAGGTCAAACAAGATAAGTGGCCACAAGAAGAGCAGGAAATCAAGCAAATCCGTGTCCAAGCCTGACGGCCAATTTTATTAATGTAGAGCATGCGGAGGGCCTCGAGAGAATTTGCTGCGGCCTACTCCCTACATTCGCGCCTCAGGGGCCGTACCCGTCCTGGCTCACTGCCCTGCTCTCCCCAAGAGTTCAAGCGCCTTTACTTTAACGAATTTCAAGAAGATTATTATCTCAAGTACTTGTAGAGGTAAAGAGAAAGGCTACAGGACCGGATGACACGGGCGCATTTTCCTGAGACCCACGCCTCCCCCGTACCCTTACACCCCCGCGACCGCCGCTCCCTCCTCCACCTCCTTAGCTGCATCCGCTAGCAGGAAGACCTCAACATTAAATCCACCTCTGAGCAGGTGGATAATAGGCACCTCCTGAAGAAGCAAAGGCTGTACCGATAGTACCAGAAAATCTGGCCGATCGAAATCGAGAGAAGCATGCATTCTGTCAATACCAGCTTACTCTTTCACAACAGGCCTTACCTGATAGGCCTCTGTTCATTTAACCGGCTAAATGCGATTCCCCAGCGACCAAGCCTCCAGCCCCGACCCGGCCCCGCAAGCCTGTCACCAGCCCAACAGACGTGAGATCCTAGTCTGTCCAACCTCGAAAATGCCTGCCGAAGCAAAAGGACTACCGCAGATTCGGTCAGCAAAATCAGATGAGAAGGCTCTAACTTGAGAAGCAGATTTTTGTTAGCAGAGTCAGCAAGATGGCTCAAAAGTATGAGAGAAGCAATAAGATCAAGGAAAGCAGGAACGAGGACTCCACCCGTGCATTCAAGTTCGAGCGGCTGAGTGAAGAGGTCCGGCCATAGCCCACCTAGACAGTCCCTGCTGTGCGCCAGATAATGACATAAAATGCGGCCAGAGCCTAATCGCTAAACCTAAATATTGAAAGGGTTCGAGAGAGGAAACAAAAGTTACGGAAGATTGAGCAGAATGGGTACGATCGACTGCTGCGCGAGCGGGCCTGTAGCATGGCGCGGGTGCAGTCGATGAAGCAACAAAAGGCCGCCGAGAAGGACTCTAGGCTGCAAAGCCGGGCGCGGACCAAGCAATTCTTTGAGACAGCGATGGAGATGTCCATGCGGGAAATCGGGGAACTGCTGGAATCTGACAAAGAATGAGATCTCATCGGGTAAGAAACTCGCGCATCCACTTCTGAGCCTCTTCTTGAATGACATACTTCTCGTAGGACTCCCCATATTGCAATGTCGGCGTTGGTAGGTCCGTGGCCGTGATCACATCGAATTCTCCTCGGAAGTCCTCAATCCTGCGCATCTCGCTCAGCTCAACCAAGTCGTAACGACCCATGTTCGAGAGCGAGCGGGCGAGCTGCCCCCACAAATGCATGGCTTCCGGGCGTAGAACCATGGCGTTCAGGAAGAAGCGGGCCGAGTCCGCATAGTCCTGTTTGAGACGGTGGGCGATGCCGAGGGTTGGACCAGGCGCGGACGTAGTTGGGATGGAGTTCAAGGGCGCGGTGGTAGCAGCGGATGGCTTCCTCAGGCTGCCCGAAGTGGCTGAAGGTGGCACCCAGCTTGTTCCAGAGCGAATAGTTGTTTTCATCGTACTTCAGGGCTGAATTGAAGCACTCTATCGCCAGGGAGAAGTTGCGGTTCAGGAAATGCAGCACAGCAATGCTGGTCAGCAGGGCTGGGTCGCGCCTTCCGCCTTCTCCAGGGCGTGCTCGTACAGGTGCAGAGTGTCTGACAGTCGGTCCTGGAACCTGTCCCGCTCCACAAAGGGCGAAACCAATTCTGCGTAGGCGGGGTGGCTTGAAAGCCACTCGCGCATGAAACCGAGGGGCGCGGTCCTCTTCCAGGACGTTGGTGCAGGAGATGCTGAGCTGAAGAGAGTGTCCAAGTTTTTGGGGTCGATTTTGTAGGCGTTGAATAGGCAGGCGCAGGCTTGGATGTCTTGGTCCTGCTCCTGCAGAATTTTGCCCAGAATGCGCCAGGTCTCTGCGTCGGGACTCCTCTTCAGGTGCGACTCGAATGCCAGAATGGCCTCGTTGGTTCGGCCTTCGTTCAGGAAATCGATGGCCTTTGACAGGGGCTAAGCGTAGCTGTCCATCGGGTTGTTCTCCGAGAAAATGTACTGATCAGGGATGGCTTTGTCGTATGCAATGGGCTGGTCTTCCCCTTGGCTCTCCGCGCTGGCCCAGGCTTCCTCGAGCCTTGCGAGTCGCTGACGAACTCCTTGCGGATCATTTCGAACTGCTCTTCCATGAACCCCTCAAAGTCGAACTGCTGCTCCTTCCAGATTTTTTCTAAGTCGGGCACCTCAGTCTTCTTTTCCTCCCAGACTTCGCGAAGGGTGGCAGCCTGGGGCTCGGGCGGCTTGTGCTCGATCAGCTCCTTGCCCTTGATTTCAAGCTCGCCTTTCTGGATGCGAGACAGGAAATTCAGAAACTTGGAGTTCTGAAATTTGGGGTCGGGTCGTTTTGCATTACCTCCATCAGGTTGCTGGTCGCGCTCATTACACGGTCTTGTTCCTCCTGGTCCCGTGCAGAGTCCTGCCAGGCCTGTTCCATCTTGGCCTGTTCCGCCCACTGTGCCGCCTCGTAATCGAGTTGTGCCTCGCGCCACTGCCCGTGCATGGCGGCGTGCTCTGCCACACCTTGCTCCCAGCCGGCCTGCATCATCGCTTTCTGCTCCTGTTCCATCATGCGCTGCTGCTGCTGGAACATGTCTCCCATGATGTCATGTTCCTGACGCAGAGCCGCTTCGTGGGCAGTGCGGCTGTCCTCAAAGGCCGAGCTAGCGATTTTCATTTCAGCCAGCTGCTGGTGAGTTCCTGCTGTTGTAGTGGGGGAGAGGCGAGGGGACGGGCCTGAGGGGCGAAGGCCTGGTGTGCCAAGGAAGTGAAAGGGTTGGTCGCGGAAGCAGCATTGGGGTCACAGGAGCCTGAGGTGAACAGTGTTGAAATGGGCTTCTGCATTTAATGTAATGGTGACATACTATTACTCAGGCCCTGCCTGTCTTGGTCAGTCTGAGAGAAGAGACTTCGAAGTACTCTTTCTGCCCAAACTTTATCCCTAGCGCTGTCAGCTCTTTCAGCCTCTCGCTAGCAAGGCCTAAGCAGATCAATTTTCCTGCCAGAAGGGATTCCTTCCCGATTCTCATGCACTCCTTCTCTGCTTTTGAAGTCAGCTTGCGTGCCACGTACAAAGCTCCTTCCGCCTTTTGCCGATCTTCGAAGGCGCAGAGGCGCTAGTCCAGCAGTCCCCTTTCGCAAACGTACTGGGCTATTACTAGTCCTCGCGCGTCTAGCTGAAGGCTGTTCCCAAAAGATTGATAAAATCGAGGGGAACAGGTACGATTAGCTTGAAGTCAAGCTGCTGTAGGATGCATTCTTCCATGGCCACTATTTGGGCTGAGGTGAAGGTACTGTCAGTGACCTCAGAAAAGACCTTGATCGAAAAGGGCAGACCCTCCTCGATCTTCGAGGCGATGAAGAGGCAGGTGACACCAACCAGCTGCAGCTAGGACTTTGAGGTCTTTGCACTCCCTAGGTAGAGGTCTAGATATTTGACCGCCAGATGCAGAGTCCTGTCTCTGAGTTTGAAGCCTAGACACACTTCCACAAGCCAGTTGATCAGCACAGCCCGCATGTGCTCTTTGTACTCTTAGTCAAAAGTCGGCTGACTGTGCACTTGCGCCGCAGACAGTCCCAGCAGTTCGGGATCCGGACCAGGGCGAGCTTTGCCAGTGAGGTCACTTCGAAGGGGCAGGTTCGTGAGGTCGGTCCCAAATGCTCTTTTCATAATGAATAAACGATCCGTTAAAGCAGGAAATTAATTCACTAGAAGAACTTACTGGACTCTTCGTAGAGCAAGTTCTGCGGACGGACACGGGGCAATGCGGCGACCTTCCTGAAGGGCTTTTGCAAGATCGCTCGCGAAAAGTGCTTGTGCTCAATAAAGAGCTGACGCCCCAAGAGGGTCTTTTAGTGGGCCACTGCCTTGAGTAGCTCTGCGACCCTTTACTCTTTGAATTTGACAAAGGCAAAACCTCGGTTCATATTGGTCTGGGTGTCGGTAGGCATCTCTACCCTTTAAACTTCTCCGAATTCCTGACAGAAATTGAGAAGCTGCTGCTCATTTAGCAAAAAGTCCAGGTTCTTGAGCTTGACCCAGCAAGGACTGCGCTTGTCGCCGTCCATACGGATCACCTTGCGCTTGAGGCCCCAGGGCTTGACCACCACCTTTTGCAGGATCCCAGGCAGATCCAAAGCCTCTTCATTGTATTTGTTGATAAAAGACTAGCAAGCCTGTGTGTCCGTGAAAAACACTGCGAATTTGCCCTGGCCTGGCCCACTCGTGGAACTCAGGGGAACTACGCGCTAGATCAGTCTGTCTAGAGGGTCCATGCTGTGCTTGAACTGCTCGGCAGACCACTCCTTGGGAAACGCGTAGCACACCGCGATTCTCCGGTCCTGGTTGTCGACGGAACGCCGGAGTGGATGAAGGAAGGGTTGAACCCTCGAAAAAAGTTGACCCAACACTTTGTCAGCATTATGGAATATTATTACCAGCATCCAGGCCAGGCCCTCTTAGGAGCAGCTCTGAGAGCGGCAGCCCGGCGCTGCCGCCTTTCGGAGCAGACGGACCGGCGGAATTGCTGGGAGACGAGCCTGTGCGAGCAGTGAAGTTACTTGCTGATCGATTACTAGTCGAACACAATAACTTCAAAGGAATAGTGCTGTTGCTTTAAGCCAACCCTGCAATCGTCCTAGCCAGCTCTCGGATAGGGCGCTGTGCGGGCCTTAAAATGCCCAAAAGCGTAGTGGCGGTCCACGGGAGTGCAGAGTACAGCAGGCTGTCAAGGCAAGTGCTTCAGCACGTCAGCCCGGATCGAGACTTGTGGGCCAAAGTAAGAACTGCCCTCAACCGTCCGTACTATCTCTTGCAGTAGTTCGACCTAACACAGCCCTTGTCTCAAGCCATCCAAGACAGTCACAAAGATCGACTTTTTGACGTGGCTTTGCTGGAGGGGTCGGCGAACCTAGCCTCCTTGGGAAAGCTGTTAGCCTACGATTTGGTAGTCGGCAACATCCATCGCTTCACCGTGCTGGGCCACAACGACAGTGCTGTGCTGGTCGACGGGACTACCCTTATTTACAAAGTCAGGGCGAAGGGGTTGGCTTACAACATGAGGACGCTTGAAAATTGCGTGGTCTAGGGGATTTCGTCATTACCAGAGATGCAAGGTCAAGTGTCTTCTCCAGAATTCAACAAGGTCATGAATGACGTGCCGGGCCTCCTTAAAAAATCCAAACTCAGAACCAAGCTCCAGGAAGACTTGCTTGCTCAGTTGAAGAATGAGTTAGGGCTGTCTGTCTAGTTCGCAGAATCAAGAGAGATCGCTGTGGGGTTTGTGTCTGCACTGAATAACCTTTCCAAGAGTGTTCACCAACTGCAGGCCTTCTTTAGGGAACTGTAAACCAATGTGCCCTCTCCCGCTATTCGTGACATTTGGGATCAAGAGTTAAGAGCTTTTGAAAGACAAAACTTAGAATCCTCTCTTTCGCGAATAGAGAACTTCGCAGTGCTCAATAAGGAGATGCTGGCCGACTTGGAAAGGGCCACCCTTGGCTAGCATAATGTGGTGGATGAGGATCCCTCCGAACCGGAAGTGAGGCCAAGAAAGGAAACCCAAATAATGGCTCCTTCCAAGTTCGAATAAAAGGGAAAAGAAATTCAACAGAACCAGCAAAATGTTGAGGAAAAGGTGATAAAGACTGTTGAGTCTTTGGCCAGCGAACTCACTGTAGACAACTACAATGAAATGCCTGCCGGGACAGAACAACGAGGAAGGTGTCGACCGCTACTTCACGACCAGCCAATCCAAGTCTGACTACAACAAGATTCACCGCGACTCGGACCCTAGTGAGCCCGCTGATCTTAAGTTGTCTAGACGAGTGCCCCTCGCGGAAGCGGAGGAAGAGTTTCGGCAACCGATCACCGAGCAGCACAACCTCGACCGAAAGGAAATAGCACAACCGGAGTGCCCTCAGCGAGGATCTACAGTAACAACGCCGGTCCTTTCACAACCGAATATCGGTAGCTAGCCAGGCCAGGATTCGCAAGGATTGGTTAATTAAGAATCATCGAGGCACCCCGAGGGCATGTAGGGCGACTTAAAGAAAAGTCCCAGGTAGGATCCTCTTGAGCTGGAGCGCCAAGAGCAAGAGCGAGCGCGCATAAGGCAAGAGCAGGAGGCTAAGCTTGCGGACAAGCTGGCCCGCTTTAAGAACAACAACCGGCTATGATGATAAGGAGTCACTCAAAAGGGCTATCGAACCCTGCGAGCAGTAGGCCTTCGCTGGGGAAACTGTCTTCGTCCAGAAGGCGCACTCGCGAGTCAGCACACAGCTCGGTCTCTCGGACTGGCTCCGCCAGGCCGCAGGGCTCTTCGTGAACCTCGTTCCAGAGGTCCTTAGCAGGCTCGTTGTTCTCCTTGTTGAGGTAGATGCGAGCAGCCTTGATCCGCTTGCGCTTGCACCGGGAAGAGAAGTCATTCTCCTTGAACTGCCGGACCAGCTGATCGACGGCCTGTTGTTGCTGGTGGCTCGCCTGCTGTAGCGCCTCCATGCTGGCCTGGGCTCTCCCGGCACCGACATCTTCAGGAAGGAGGAGACCGAGAGCCTCCGCTTTTTGGTGATTTCCTTGTGGAAGTCGATGGGCACGGGGGTGGCCCTGAGCTGGGCGATGATGGGCTCAAGGGCCAGCCGCGACTGGGCGTGGCGCAGGGCGAGGGCCCGAGTGGTCTTTACTTCTGCACATAAATAAAATGATATGCCTCCCTTTATTTTTATAAGCACAATAAAATTATTTTGCCCCTGCGATATTTATTGCCGGCCTTTCTTCACCCTATTAGGATCCGCCCTTTCCGCCTTCGCTTTCCAGCTGCTTGTTAATCATGAATTTGAAGTAAGGCCTTCTTCCGAAACGGTCTCGCACCTGACCACTCAGCTGCAGGAAAAGGGACCTTTTCACCTCTCCCGCGACGAAGTCATCGCAGTTCTGTCAGAACCCCGATCGGTGAAGCCTTCACCAAAAGGACTGGGAAGGCCTGGCCCTGAAGTGGAAGCCAAGTGCCTTGAAATCTACCGGGCCTCAAAATCGACGTGGGCGTGCACGACCCCGACAGTCCTCACGAAGCTTTTCTCGGGTTTGTGTAAGAAGGGGGATGTGGCTGCGGGTGAGAGAGTATTTGAAGCGACTTAACCTATAAGAAAAAAAGGCCTGTCTCGAGAGCGCGGATGGGCAGGGCCGCGTGCCCCTACACCTGGCCGCGAAGTACAACAACCCCCTGGTCCCTCTAACTGCTTCTCTTCGAAGGTTCTCGGATGAACACCCGCGACAAGAGCTTAAAGACTGCGGCCCACTACGCTTGCAGCGCGGACGGAGAGCAGATCCTGCCCCAGCTGTCCAAAAAGGGCGCAGAGCTGGCCTGCAAGGACCAGAACGGTAGAGAGCCCCTGCACTACGCCTGCTGTCTAGCCACTGCGCGGTTGGTTCGAGTCTACTGGACACCTGCCCCAATTCAAGTAACTCCAAGGACTACACGGAAAGTCCCCGCTGACTTTTGCTATCTGGAACGAAAGCGACAGTCAAATTGAGATCATTCGTCTGCTGACCGAAGCGGGGCTGGATTTGAACTCAGCCGACTATCTGGGCAAAACGGCCCTCCACTACGCAGCTGAGGCCCTCAGTTCAGGTGCATCCCCTTCCTGCTCAAAGCGGAGCCAGCCCCGACTTGGAGGACAAGGCGGGGAAGACGGTGAGGACGATGGCGGGGCAGAACGACCGGCTGGGGAAGCTGCTGAAAGCATACGCCAAAGACGACCCCAAGAAGCTCGAGAAGAAGTTGGGCAAGGAGTTTGAGTCTATTCTTCAAGAAAACGAAAGGCCGTACAAGGACAACCTCATGGTCACGAAGTGGACTCGGGAGCGGCTCATGGGCTACTTGCGCAAGGTCAGAAGAGGGCATCGACTCGCGAGTGCACCTCAAGAAGCCCTCTTTTTCACGGCAGCTGGCTCGAGGAGTGCAGCACTGTGGAGGAGTTTCACCGCGAAATATGCAGGATGTCCCACCCAGAGTGTGCAATAAAAATCTTCAACATCTGTACCCCTACAGTCGGCCCCTACCCCCGCCCGGCTAGGACGAGAAGGCCGCAGACTCCTTCTTCAACGAGGAGTGGCTCAAGGAAGACCGTGCAGGCAGTCGGAGGGCGGGCTGCCCAGCAAGTAGGCCATTCGCTTGAAGGAGGTGGTAGCCAGGCAGCAGGCTGAGATCGCCGCCCTGTCACAGGAAAAGCAGGAGCTGCAGGCCCGAGCGCGTGAGCTAGCGGAAGAGCGGACCAGTCTCGCTGCATCACAGAAACTTATCCACTCTTTGGAACTGAGCCTGAGAAAGCCAACGAGGAGAACCGTGAGATGAAAGAAACTCTGGCCAGGCTGGAGCAGACGGTCGAGGACCTGGACCTGGAGCTGGGCAAGATGCGCCCGCAATGAGGGCCAACAACAAGTACGACCTGGAAAAGTTCCACTCCATCATCAAAGCCCAAAAAGAGCAGTTCGAGCGCGAGAAGGCCCAGTAGGTGGCCCAGCGCAGGCGCATCGGAAAGCTCATCGTCGAAGTGCTCGAAGCACAGGGTCACGCCCTGCAGTGGACGAGTCCTAGGACAAAAGGCCGGTCCTGAACGATGATGCAGCCATCCTCAGGCTGGTGGATCGGCTGCGGAATAACCCCCCCAGCCTGCAGAAGCGACTGGAGGCAGCCGACAAGAACCGGGACGGCTCCATCACGAGGCTGAATTCATCACCTTTCTGGAGGAACTGGGAGTACCCGACCAAGACCTGCTCTGTCTGACCAGGGTGGCGGGCTACACGGGGGGCAAAAAGCAGATCCGCATCGAAGACTTCAAAGAAATCCTGAGGGCCCGGCCGAAGCGCGCGGTGGACGAGCAGAAACACCTGTTCGAGAAGATCCGCAAGATCATCAGCCAGAAGTACAAGACCATGGAGGTGTTTTTCAGCTGCCTGGACACTGACAACAGCCAATCCCTTACGTCCGCCGAGCTGCGGAAGGGATTGCTCCGGCACCACGTCTACCTCAACGCCACCGACCTCGCCAACCTACTCCACACACTCGACACTAACCAAGACGGCACTGTCTCTCTCGAAGAGTCAAGGCCTACCTGGCAACTGGAGAGTAGCGAGGTCCTCTTTAGGCTCTGCCCTAGCATGGGTCAAGTGTGCTGCCCGAGCAGAGCCGAGGGCCAGGGACGGAGGACCGAGCGCGGGCGGAGAGTCGAGCGCGGGTGGAGGAGGACAGCCTGCGATGAGCAACCTGAGCAACGGAGAGCTAGACCAAAAGATGACGAGATGATGGACGAAGAGTTCCAGGATCTCAACCTTGATAACATCACTCGAACAGCCGTTCTTCCAGCCGCGCTAGGCTGACCAGGGCCTCCGGGTCGGGCTCGTGGGTCTGCAGGCAGCTCTTCCGGAACCTGCGGAACTCGGGGCTGCTGACCAGCCTCGCCACCGCCTGCTCGGTGCCCGTCCGCCGTGCTCCTCGTACTCAGCAGGGGACAGCTGCCGGCTGTATTGCAGGGAGGAGGTGCTTTGTGGCCTGACTGATCTGAGCCAGAGCCAGGCCAGGACAACAGTCCCGAGCAGAGCTGCGGGCAAGCAGGACCACGGCCAGGGCCCAGGCAGACCCATATGCGAAGCTGCAGGGTCAGGACGAGGGTTAGGAGGGCGGTCCCCGCCATATACAACATTAATAATGGATGAGCCGGGCACAGAAGAGGTGCCATGGCACAAGTCGCTAGTGTGCCTGAACTCCGGGCTGCTGCTGATGGCCACCCTGCTGATTCTGGGCACCCTGTTCGCCACCTACTCCGCGATCTACGTGGAAATCACGACCCGCGAGTATAGCAAAATCAAGCAGGGGTTCTTCAGCCAGCAGATCATGCAGGCCTCCACCTCAAGCACCGCGGCCGCTCTCAGGGCCGACGAGTTGATGCAGCGCTTCAAGACAACCTGGCCAGCGTGGCCCTGCGCAGGCAAGCGGCAGTCCCGGCTGCCTACCAGCCAATCAATTTCAAGCAGTATCTGCAATAGTACTCTGCAGCGGTGCTCAACCCTGAGTTCTACACTCGGTACAGCTGGGGCGCGCTCCCCACCACGGGCGACACCATCGACTCCTTCGGGGTGACCTACCCCCTGATCCGTGGACTCTACGCGGCTAACCAGAACACCTATAAGGATATTGAGTACTTTGAGTATCTAGACCTGGCCAACCAGTTCCTGGTCTACTACCCCGGCCACACCCTCGCCAAGCTCACTCCCGGGTACGACCCCTCAGCCCAAAGCTACGTCTCTCGGGCGGTCGCCGCAGGAGTTGGCTCCTACACGGCCACAATCGGCACCTCTGCCGTCTTCTGCACAGTCATAGCCGTTTCGCAACTCGCGGTGTGTGCACGTCAAGCTGCCTCTGTTGCTGTCGGGCTTGTCCACTCCCTCCTTCGATAACTCGCAGTACCTATAAGTCGGGTTCTACCCTGGAGGTACCATTTTTCTGCCTTCGAGTCTGGCGGGACAGAATTTGTTCACCCTTATGGCGAGCAACCTCAGCAGCGCGTATGGGGACTGGCAGCAGGGCGTAGGGGCCTTCATGGGGGGAGGGCAGGGACTGACCCGCGTGCAGGTGGAGAGTCTGGACGGGCAGACCTCTACCGCCTACGGACTGAGTGCAGCGTCCTTCGGGAGTGAGTTACCACTGTTTTTCTACTCGGAGGTACTATGAAGACTACCTGCTGTGGTTTTTCGGGGTGGAGGAGGAAGGCAAGAAGCAGAGCTTCTTCATCCTGCTGGGCATCACCGGCGCACTCATGCTCGCCAACTATGCGGTCCTCTGCCACTGCCAGCGCGGCATCATCCGTGAGTTCGTCCGGGAAATCGAGACCGTCAACTTCAAGCTACGGGCGCCAACCTCAACGAGCTGGACGTGGACCTGAAGGTCTCGACCCAGTTCCAGGAGATCGACGGACTGCGGGCCCTCTCTGCAGCGAGTGGTGATCCTGCGCCGCGTGCTCTGCCCCAAGTTTTACGAGAACCGGGACCAGCTGCAGTTGCGCTATCAACAGGCCCTCACCGAGTTCGAGCGATCCAATGCGACTACCGACGGATGGGGATCATCAAGTTCAACAGCGGACTGTTGAGCATGCTGAAGGGCGACTACCGCGAGGCCGTGCCCCTGCTCGAGCTGAGCGTTGAGCTGCTGGAGACACTCTACGGCGAGGTCTTCCGGATCCCCAACCTGCACAGTTACTTCGAGTCGAAGGCCCAGCTGAAGCAGCTGCGCAGGCTCTTCACAGGACACAATGCAGATCTGCATGAGCTGCTGGAGACCTACTCGGCGCGGGTCTACACGCAGCGCTGTGCCTGGTGCGGCTGGACGAGGCGGAGGGCTCGCGGGAGCGGCGGACGGAGGCGATCCGACTGTTCCAAAAGGTGTGCATGCTGGAGGAGGGGCGGTTCAACGAGCGGGAGTTGGAGGCGTACTTCCACGCGCTGCAGCAGTACCTGGTGCTGGAGAAGAAGGAGGAGCCTCGGGGTACCTGCGGCTGATCCGGGAGAAGATCAGCAGCTACCAGCACGTGTACGAGCTGTTCCTGGAGCATGAGAAGCACATTCCTCCCGAGATCTTCCTGCAGCGCTTCGAGTTCATCATCGGGCGCTACTACCGCGAGCAGGTCAAGGACAACCACCACGCGGTCCTGCACTTCCGCAGCGCCATCGAGGTCGGCCGCTTCTACGACAAGCGCCTCCGCATCCGCACCCTCCGCACCCCTCGAGCGCATCTTCTTCGAGGAGCAGATGGCCGGCCACGGGCGTCGTCGCCAAACCTGCTCGAGAACGAGACGCGTGAGGTGTCCAGCCAGAAGGACGTGGTGTTCCTGATGGACTTCAGCCAGTCCATGGAGCGCACCAAGCGCAAGCACTACGCCATCAAGCTCATCCTCGAGCTCATCCGCAAGCACCTGCACCCCGACTGCTGCGTGGCCCTGGTCACCTTCAACTACAAGATCGAGACTGTCTTTGAGCTGCTGCGACTGGGCGACAACCGCGAGCTGGTTGAGTCCGCCATCCTGAGCCAGGGCCAGGAGCTGGCCACCGGCGAAACCGCTCTCTTCCAGGCGCTCTACGAAGGGCTGAACGTGCTGGCCAAGAACGAGCCCGCCCCGCACCAAGCTCATACTCTGCCTGACCGACGGCGCAGACAACTGCTCGCCCCTCAACCAGCAGAAGATCAGCGGCTACCTGAGGGCCTACAACAACCCGCACGACATGCCTGACGTGCCAACCCCAACCTGACGCTGGCCTTCCTGGGGTTCGAGCTGGCAGGCCCGGCCGAGAAGACGGTGCGGGAGCTGGCGGAGGCGACGGACTTCGGGTCGTACATGAAGGCGACGTACGAGCTGGGACGGACGTGCTGTTCTGCGCGCAGATGCTGACTCGATCAGCGTGGACCAGGCGGCCGACGAGGAGCACCTGAGTCTGGAGGAACTCTGAGTCACTTGAAGAAGTGGTCGAAGCAGGAGGTCAGCATCGACAGGAACACGCTGTCCTGGATGAGCTTGATGTGCGCAGTCCGTCCGATCAGCTTGTCGATCGCCCCGCCCTCCGACACCACCGTGCTCACCTCCCCCGGTGCAGCGCGAACCGCTCGCTGTGCCGCAGCATGTTCTCCACCATCTCGCAGTAGAGCCGCCCCTTTTCGCTGTCCCGCTCGCTCAGCGCCTCGCTGGAGTGCTCTACCCGCGCGCTCTCGAGGGGCACGTAGCCCGTCCTGGGCAGAGCTGATGAGCACCACCCGCCGGAAATGGAAAAGGCCTGGTTGCTGGACAGTTCGTACAGGAAGGAGTTGCGCTTGTTGATCGAGTCCACCATCGTCAGCTGCTCGATGCTCAGCACCTTCTCCATCTTGTTCAGGTACCACAGCCCCGCGTCCAGCAGCGCAGACGACCCGTACTCGAACCCCAGGTGCGGGCTCGACAGGCTGCAGTACATGTGCAGCTGCCCCCGTCGTCGCGGCTCCAGGAAGGGCACCATCGCCCGGATCACCAGGCCTCCCAGCGAGTGCCCCACCAGGCTCAGCCGCACTGCGCTGCGGCTCTTCCGGCCCAGGATGTTCTCGATCTATGCGGCGAGGGCCCTGCCTGCAGTTCGATGCTCTTGCTGGTCTGCCCCTCGTTGGCCTGGGAGCAGATCACCTCCAGCCCCGGGTAGGCGATCAGTAACATGTTCCGCATCGAGTACAGGTCGAACCGGTTCGCCTCGAACCCGTGCACCAGCACCAGCACGTGCCGCAGGTCTGGGTTCACCACGGTTCCCGGCTCCTGAAATTCCTCGAAGATGATCGGCTGCAGTTCTCGCGGAGGCATCAACCCGGCGTTGTAAACGTCCAGCGTCTCGGGGGACTGCACCTTCTGCCGCATCTGCCGTGCGAGCGCCTCACTCTCGGCACGTATCGAGCCGCTCCCAGCTCTTGGCCGCAGGGGCAGCGTAGCGCAGCACGAACCACCCCCACTGCTCGTTGAGCTTGACCTTGTAGCGCCGCTTTTCGTGGTCGATCACGCGGGCCAGGCAGGCCGCGTTCAGTTTGGCCAGCTTGCTCCACAAGTCGTAGATGCTCTTCGCCATGCAGTTGAAGTCAGACAGATAAGCTAGTACTCGCCTCTCCCCAACCGCTCCATTAGCGCCGGTCCGTCAGCGCAGGAAAACCCGGCAGCACGGGGTCGGGCTCTTTGGCCTCGTGGAGACGGGCCCGGAGGACACGAGCCAAATCCGCGAATTCTCGATGGGCGTGCTCGACGTAGAAGTCGTAGAACTGGCCGCAAGCTGACAGGGGAGAGCCCGTTGGTGGCTTCCCGCAGAAAATCGATGAAGGAAAATGGTCTTGGTGGGTGTCTTGCTGCGAAACTTGAACTCCAGCATGGCCAGGTCGATCAGTCCATCCAGCACCCCGATGAAGCGCCGCTCGAATTGGATCGGCAGAAAGGAGTGGACACGGGCTGCCCGGGCGGTGCAGCCCTCGAACTGGGCCAGCACTCGGAAGTCCTGGGGGTGGAGCTGCTCCTTGTAGTCCGCCAGCTCGCACATGCGCAGCTCGCCGCGCACACGTAACCCTGTGTCCGCGAACGTTCGTTGTGGTAGGCCTCTGCCTCGAGCCGAAAGAAGACCATCTCGTTGATGAGGATGACCTCCTCGTCGTAGCGGATCACGTAGCAGGGCGAGTAGTAGCACCCCCATCGTAGTCCAGCAGAGACTCGCGGATGGCCGGAGTGTGGCTCTCCTCGACCTTCATGGTGTGCTGAAGGGGCGGGAGCTGACCCCCTGGGCGGGGGCGGAGTGCTCCAGCCAGAGCTTGACGCAGTAGACGCCCTGCTGCTTGAGGCCGTAGTTGGTCAGCTTGTGGATGGAGAAGGCGGCCTCAATCGTGGCGTAGAGGGACATGATATTTGAATGCGGCATCACTTGCCCAGCCCGCGCACGAACTGGCCCTCGCTCAGCACCTCCTCCTGCGTCAGCCGCCGGAACACCCGGAACACGTCCATGTTCCGCAGGTTCAGTCGCTTCTTAAGGTTCAGCTCGCGGGTCAGGTCCTCCACTAGCAGGTGGCCGCGCCCCTCGTAGTCGATGTCCCCGGAAGGCCGCCTCCACCACCACCGCAGGGGTTTGGTTGCGCACGTGCCAGCACCAGTGCTTGTCCACCTTGTCCACCATCTCGTACACCCGCAGTCCCTCGCTCCGCACGTCGATGCTGCTCCTCACCCGCGTCTCCAGCGGGTCAATCTCCTCCTCGGCTATCTGATAGCGGTTTTCAAGCACCCCGTATTTGTCCAGCAGACATCCCTTCAGCTCCTGGTACTGAGGGCACTCAGAAGGGGGACCATTAACTGCCGCAGCTCTTTGTCCAGAGCCACCTGAGCAGCCAATTTAGACAGCAGAAGGCCACGGTCCTCGGCCGAGGGCTGTGGCTCCCGCCTCATAGCCACGGACATTTTCTTGTAGCGGTTGGCCAGCAGTTCGTACTCCTCCAGCTCGATCAGCTTTTCGAGCTAGCATACTCTTCCTCCAGGACGGCTTCTTGCGATATTCTTTTATAGCTCGAGTCTTCTCCTCTAACCTCGTGCTCCTGCTACCTGAAAGGCGACACTCGCCGCGCCTCCAGACATTCGCGTTCATCCTCGATGTGGATTTCTCGTTACCTCCGTTCCCGAAACCTTGTCTCCAGCACACTCGAGCTTCTCCCCTTCGAGCTCGGCTCCTGAGCTTCGAGCCGAGCTAATTCCCTTCTCTTTTTCTCAATTTCTCTCTATCGCTCCTTAAGGAATCTGTCTTGATGTTCAAGTTATTCTCTGGTCCTCTGCCGAGATTGCGAGGCCGAAAGTCGGGCCTACCCCGCATAAGACTCTGTTTGCGGCTTGTTTTTGCACCAGTTGTTTGGAGGCTCAGGATGGACAGGAAAAGGGCAATCAGGAAGTCTAAGCACACCTGTCCTCGCTAGAGTGATGCCGATGGCCTCGGAGCCTTGTCCAGAAGCTCCTTGGCTGTGCCTACATCACAGGTCTGGACCTCCTGTTCCTTCACCTCCCGCTTGTTCTCAACTCCAGACAGCCTCGAATCGTCCCTATTCTGACTTTTTGCAGCAAAGTCTCTCTTGACCAGGCCCATTCTCGCGAGCTATCTGCTACCACAAGAGCGTTCAGGCTACTCACCCGGATCGATCGGCAGGGCAAGTCTGAGTCCCTCCTTGGCCTGCTCTTCATCTCCTCTCCATCAATCCGCGGACGGTTCAAATGCATCATAGGACGATCGCTCTCTGCAAGCCCCTATCTCCCTAGTACTTCCTCCGCAGCTACTGGATCCTGCTCTCATCGGCAAGGTTCTCCTTGTTGTGGCCTTTCTTGCGCTCGGTCTCGCCGGGCCTGTTGGAAGCGGAAAGAAAGGCTTTTCAAGGAGGGGGCGCTCGTGGACCTGATCGAGGTAGGAGTACTTCTTGGCGGGGGTGTTGGGCTCGGGGGGACGGCCCTGGGAGTGCTGTTTTGCGGATGCGGCCCTTGAGCGGCCGTTCCTCTAAATTCATAATAACGGATCAATCAGCCGTACTGCCAGTATTGCGCGAAGTTGTGAGGGCTGCGGAACTTGAACCAGTCGATGTCGTTCACCGCCTCGCCCTTGTAGTGCACCGAGGTCTTGAGCAGGTACCGGCACCCCAGTGGCCGGATCACTTCCTCGGGCGTCAGGTTCACCAATGCCAGCCCCACGTTGAGGTAAAGGTGGCCTGCCAGGTTCAGGCGCGATGAACAGCACGACAATCTTTACCAAGGAGTAGAAAAGCACTGGTGGTGTGGGTCGCAAGCACAAGAAGGCATTCAACCTAGAGAAGCGCCAGCGTCACAGTTGTAAAGGGCATGCCGCTTGCCCCAGCGTATCATGGGCTCAAACAGGATGCTCTTCATCATGATCGGCGATTCTGGCGGTCCGCCAACTCGCTGGGACCATGGCCCCGAAGGATGAGCAGGCTCATCGCCCAAGGCATGAGGCAGATCAACAGCAGCACCACCCACAGAGCCCATGACCTGCTCAGAAAGGGGGTCACTGCCAGCTGGCTGCCGTAGAGGAAGAGCTTGGACTTGAAGTTGTCAAAGAGCTGGCTGTAGGTCAGCTAGTGGCGGGCCGGGGAGCCGGCTCGGCCAGGTCATCACTAGGCTCCCGGGCCCTCCGCCTGGATTCCATCCTCTCCTCAATTTCTTTATGCTTTGCGAACTCTTTCTTCAGAAAGGGCGACAGTGAGCTATCGATGATCTCCAGTTCGTGGGACTGCAGAGTGGAAAGTCTAACCACAGTCATCAGGAACAGGGCCGCCCGGTAGCTGAGACTGTCGATGGCGATGGTCAGCGGAGTCAAGCCGGCCTTGTTGCGTTTGGTGAGCTGCTGGTCTCCGATTCCAGGTGGAGGGCCTTCAGGGACTCCAGCAGGTCATTCTGGGCCTGCGTAGTGCACTGCGGAGTTGCCCTGGGAGTCGGTGTGGTCGCCCTCGTACTTGATGAAGTCATTGCCGCCCTTGCAGCCCCAGTACGCGAGGTGACCCCTGGCGCCTAGATGGTACATGCGGTCGACCAGGTCTGGCGAGCAGACCATCGCGGCCACGTCCAGAGGCAGCAGGTTTTGGTTGTTCTTCTGGCCCAGTTCGTCGAGGAACAGCTGCTAGTCGAGCAGCAGGTGGATCAGGGGGTTGTTGTAGGCGCACAGGTGGTGGTAGATCGAGTTGCCGTTCTGATCCACAGTGCCAGGCAGCTCCTTCAGCACCGGCAGCACCTCGAGCGGGGTGTTGTGTTCTAGCAAGCTGACTAGTGGCTGGGGAGGGTATAGCTCTCCCGACAGGATGCGTTTTATCTCGCTCTGCTGTTCTTACATCAATCATCTTAGTACACGGACAACACCGGCCTCGGCTTGACCCACTGCTTCCGCCTTGTGAAGTACAGCCGCGCCTTGCTGGGCCCCGTCTCGGCGGAGTTGGTGCGCGCCGAATCAGGCTTTTGAGAAGAGGGACTCGCCTCCCTGCTGAGCCGGTCGATGGTCCGCACAAACTGCTGGAGGATCAGAGTCTCCTTGACCTCGCTTTCTGACCTGCCCGGCTCGTACTCTATGGTCGGCTTTTCGGGGTTATGGAGTCAGCTACCCGAGCAGGAACTCGCTGCTCGGCCGACCAGGCTGTCCCTTGAAGGTGGAGGGGACGTGTCTCGCCTTGGAGTCTAGGTAGACGTGGTAGGGAATGTGAGTGCGCCTGGACGGATGAACTTCTGGCGGTTGACCCTGGAGGCGAATTCTGGACCCGCCTCTCGTGGGTGGAGTACCAGAGCTGAATTTCCTTCTCGGGTCTCAATTTATTTGGCTTCATAATCTGAATCGGGGGATCAAAGGTCTTGGATGGTCTCCTACATGCGGGTGAGCAGCTCCCTTTTGCCTTCATCTGGGCAGGCCTCGTGGAGCGACCTCACGATGTGCAGGTTCAGAGCCTTGTTGGCGTCGGAAATCCTCCCCTGGTGGAAGGACTCCAGCACGCCTCTAGTCTAACTAACATAATAGTACGCGTCCACAACCTGCCGTAGCTCAGGACCGATCTGAGCCTCGGCATCACCTCCGAACTGTACTCGAAGGGCTGGAACACGGTTGCTTTGCGGCCGTCAGTTTCATCAAAGTTGACAACCCAGCGGCCCCTCAGGACTGACTTGTGCTCAAGCAGCTTAAGTTTGTACAACATGACGCTCCTTGGTAGATGGCTTGCCCGTTAACGATCTGCACGTCGCTGGGAAACATGGTGGGGCTGAAGCAGACGCGGTCCGGAGTGGGGACTTGCCGGCCTGCCCCGAACACCGACTGCACTGCCAGGGAGTCTGCCTCCAGCAGCACCTCGACGTTGTGCTTGCAAGGGAACAGCGTATAATCGAATTGGTCGACAAGGAACTTGTTGATGTCCTTGATTTCGGTGGCACAGAAATAGTTGTACCCCGGGATGTCCACCATTTCCTCGCACACGTCCGCCGAAACTGCTGTCCGATCCCACGATCGTCAGCCCACTTTCTTCGCAGCCGCCTCCTCGATCCGGGCCCGCTCGGCCTTGAAGGAAGCATCTTCACGTCTGTGACCATCAGGACCCGTTGCTCGACTCCTTTTCGCAGTCCATCATCTCAAGAGCCTTTATAAACCCCTGGGCCAGCGAGGTCCCGCCCCCAGCTCGCACTCCTTCGAGGCAGAGAGCAAGTCCTCGGCTGAGAAATCCTTCCCCTTGGTCATGGGGTAAACAACGTTAGCATACTGGTTGAAGGTGACAAGAACCTAGCGCATCTTAGGCGGCCAGCTTCTGCGCCAGGCTGAAGACACACTCTTTGGCTAACTTCACCCTCCCTCCTGACAGTGGACCCAGACACATCCAGAGCGATGGCCAGTTTGATTTTCCGGGCAGGGTCCCTAGGCCGGCCATCCTCATAGGCCTTAGTGAAGAATGCAGCAAAGACTCCTCTTCGCAGTGACTGGATGCTTCGCTGAAAAAGGGAAGTCCCATGATCTCAAGTGACTTTTCGGCCAACTTGCCGAGGGGAAAGTTGATGGTGTTGAAGCAGCCTTCAAAGGTCAGGGTGTCGGCCATCGGCAGTGGTCCATGCTTGCTGAACTGGACGAAGCCCTCGTCGTTGAAAGCCCCTGACCTGGCAGCTCCCATTATAATTCTTTTAATAATTCTTAAACAAGATACGTAGACTTATAAATTTTGATTTAAGAATAATGGTTGGCGAGGGGATCGTTATCCGGCATGCGGTGTTGCAAAAAAAAAAAGCATCCGCTTTTGCATTGCAGAGAGCCTGTGCGATTGGGCTCTTTAATAAATAAATGAAAAGGATAGAGTCTTAAAAAAAAGAAGTCCTGGCAGCAATGGTTGTCAGTGAGTACCATACCTAAAATGATTAAAGCCGTCTACAAAGGCTCTCAGTTGTCCGGAATTTCTACATCCAGTTGGTAGCCAGACATCATGGAGGCCGAAAGGCAAGTGGTCCTCCGAGTCAACGACCGCAGAAAGGGGTTGAGCAAACAGCCGTTTTAGATCCTCCAGTAATATTTCATGCTCTCAAGGCGGCAGCCCCTACGCTTGCTGACCTCTGATGTTTCCTTTTTATTGTTGGCTGCCTTCAGTCCATGCGCTGCCAACTACGGGTCCCTGGTCCAGCGCGTCATTTAAGACAGTTCCAAAGCAGCTGACCTGGAGGAGTTCTAATTCGGCATCCTGTACGAGCGTGGAGAAGTCCTTCCTGGCGAAGTTCAAGAGGATGTCGGCAAGCGCCCAGACCCAGCGGATCATCGCCTACCTGGCTTTCTGACAGTCATCGCCCACGAAATTGCATGACCCCTATTTATTTACTTAATCACCCTTTGGAGGATTTTTCTGCATGCGGCTGAGGAGGGGTCCAGTTACTCGAAGGGGTTGGACCGGGGCTTCAGCTCGCCCACTCCCTCCAGGCAGTCACGTCAAAGATCGTCTGCATCACGGGCTCGTCCAGGATTTCTCGGGCGGTGGCACGCTTGGCGGGGTCCACTTCGAGCATTCTAGCGACTAGATGGGCGAAAGGCCTGTTGGCCTCCCCGAAGTAAGCCTCGACGGGCTTGACCGGGGCTGGATTGGCCTGAGCATAAGTGATGATCTATGGGTCCACGTCTCGGATATTGTACTTCTTAAAATAGCTGAGCACCTCGTCCCCGCCAGCGTAATCGATTATCCCTTTGAAGCTGGTCAGATAGGTCTTGGCGCGCATGAAGCGCACGTCTCCGAACATGCGCATGGCGAGGGTGCCCAGCGAGTAGATGTCCGAGGCGGGGTCCGGAAGGAATAGTTAGCGAGTATTTCGGGCGAGTGGTAGCCGAAGGTGCCGCAGCCGTTGTACTCCATGCCCTGGATGAAGAACTCGGCGAGGTTGAAGTCGATCATGACCAGGCGGGGGACGGGGCTGTAGATGAACATGGCGTTGAGGGCCTTGATGTCCCTATGGAAGATGGAGTGCTTGTGCAGCACCGCCAGCTGCCGGAGCATCTCGTACAGCACGAACTGCAGCTCCGCGTAGCTAGAGTACTCGCAGTTGTGCAGCACGCACGAGTCGTCGACCAGTTCGTAGACCAGGTGCAGGAGCTCACTGTCCTCGGAACAGGGACAGCAGCGCGGGTGACCCGATCAGCCGGTGCGCCTGCAGGTCCAGCTCGATCCTGCTTAGCATCTTTATCTGCGGTAGCTGTTGGGCTCCACGTGCAACATTTCTTTGAGCAGCACCCGGCGCCGTGCTTGCGATCGTCCGCCACGAAGGTCCTTCCAGATCCGCCCTCGCAAGCTTGACCACCGGCCACAGGTCCTCAAAGGTGACGGGTCATCACCTACCCTGGTTTTACCGATCTACCACTTCTCACCGGCAGCGATGTACTTGCGGTACTAGTCGTATCTGTAGGAGGGGGTAGACGGAGGATAGTTGAAATGGTAGTGGGGTTGAAACTGAGGGCAGGTAGAGCAGCTTGGACGAGGCCTCCTCCTCCTCGGCTGCGCCCTGCTCCGCGCCAGGACCAGGACCAGCACCGCAAAGGTCCCCACCATTTAAATCACTTCAGGCCTGACACGCTTTCCTTATGAACTCGTGGATCTCTA
>NW_026262853.1:0-2500 GCF_025434085.1 Hippocampus zosterae
CCCGCGGCCCCCGAAGGGGGGGGCCGGGACGCTGCCCGCGGAGCCGGACCCGCGTGGGTTTTGGGTCTGATAAATGCGCGCGTCCCCGGAGGTCGGCGCTCGTTTGCATGTATTAGCTCTAGAATTGCCACAGTTATCCAAGTAACGGCGGAGCGATCAAAGGAACCATAACTGATTTAATGAGCCATTCGCAGTTTCACTGTACGGGCCGTGTGTACTTAGACTTGCATGGCTTAATCTTTGAGACAAGCATATGCTACTGGCAGGATCAACCAGGTAGCCCCCCGCCGTGTCGGGAGTGTGGATGTGTTGGGGGGTCGGGGCGGGCTCCCCGGACCCCCGCGGGTTCGTGCCTTGCGGACCGGTACCGAAAAAGGGCGGCCGCGGCCGGGCGGCTCGGGGCGCCCCGCGTGAGGGCGCCGCCGCGCTCGCCCGCCGGACGCTCGGGGTGGCAGGGTAAGAGAAACGACGTTTTCGCCGGACGGACCTCCGCCGACCCGCCCCGGGGGAGCGGGAGCGCCACCCTCCGTCCCGAGGAGGGTGGCGCGGGAGATGGGGCGGGAGCGGCGGGGGGGTCCGGTGGTAGGACGGCTGTGTGACCGCGCTAGGCGCGGGGGGGTCGGCTCGGCCTCGCCGCCGATCGTTTTCGCGCTGCGCCGGTGGTGCCCCGGGGGGGCACGCCCGTCGCAGCGCGGGGGTCGAACCGCAAGCCGAAGGAGCCGTCCGCCCGAGCGCCGGCGCGTGGCCGGTGCCGGCGGGGGCCCTCCGAAGGCGGGTCTCTGTTGCGTATCGGTCAGTGGTCGCTGTGGTGCGATGTGGAAGAGAGAAAGGTGGGGGGGGGAGGCACGACTCGCCGGGGCCGCCGGGGGAGACGCCTCCCCCGGCTGCGCGCCCGCCGTCGACCTCCCGGAGGGGGACTTAGAAAATAGCCGAAAATGCGGAGCTCCGCCGTCACAGGCCGGCGTTTCGCCCGGGCAATCCGCCCAGGGCGCCTCTCGGGCGGCCTTCCCAACTGCCGTCGACCGCCCGGAGGGGGACTTAGAAAATAGCCGAAAATGCGGAGCTCCGCCGTCACAGGCCGGCGTTTCGCCCGGGCTACCCCGCCCGGAGCGCCTCTCGGGCGGCCTTCCCAACTGCCGTCGACCGCCCGGAGGGGGACTTAGAAAATAGAGGAAAAGTGGGGAGATAGAAAATTTTTCAAATTGCGGAGCTCCGCCGTCACAGGCCGGCGTTTCGCCCGGGCTATCCGCCCGGAGCGCCTCTCGGGCGGCCTTCCCAACTGCCGTCGACCGCCCGGAGGGGGACTTAGAAAATAGCCGAAAATGCGGAGCTCCGCCGTCACAGGCCGGCGTTCCGCCCGGGCAATCCGCCCAGGGCGCCTCTCGGGCGGCCTTCCCAACTGCCGTCGACCGCCCGGAGGGGGACTTAGAAAATAGCCGAAAGTGGGGAGATAGAAAATTTTTCAAAGTGCGGAGCTCCGGCGGAAGAGGCCGGCGAAGCGCTGGGGGTGGCTGGAGACACCCTCACCATGGTCGGACAAGTGTATGAGGGGACTCCGGTGACTCTCTATGGAGGTCACTTGCTCGAAACATGCTCTCCTATATACGTTTCCGAAGGTATTTTGGTGATCGCCCACCTTCTAAGCCTTTAGCCTTCCTTCACCCCCTGACTCTTACCTACTACAGCGCCCCTAACGACCAAAAGCGGTACTGTCCAACCCCTGGTACCTCCCGGCCGACCCCTGGTACCTCCCGGCCGACCCTTGGTACCTCCCGGCCGACCCCTGGTACCTCCTGGCCGACCCTTGGTACCTCCCGGCCGACCCTTGGTACCTCCCGGCCGACCCCTGGTACCCCCGCCCATTGAAATGAATGGGGGAATTTTTTTATTTTCCCAATTCGAACAAGAGGCCTCCTCCCCGGCCACGCTCGGCCTCCGGGCCGGGCCGGGGCTTCGCCCACGGTACCTCCGGCCCTTGGTACCTCCCGGCCGACCCCTGGTACCCCCGCCCATTGAAATGAATGGGGGAATTTTTTTATTTTCCCAATTCGACCAAGAGGCCTCCTCCCCGGCCACGCTCGGCCTCCGGGCCGGGCCGGGGCTTCGCCCACGGCCCCTCCGGCCCCCACCACCTCCGCGGGCCGTGTTCCAGCGCTATTCACCCCGGCCAAGAGCCCTCTTTCCCGGGCAAAGCTCCGCGGCCGAGCCGGCCCTGGCTTACCCCTGGTACCTCCAGGCCGACCCCTGGTACCTCCAGGCCGACCCCTGGTACCCCCCGGCTTACCCCTGGTACCTCCCGGCCCACCCCTGGTACCTCCCGGCCCACCCCTGGTACCCCCGCCCATTGAAATGAATGGGGGAATTTTTTTATTTTCCCAATTCGACCAAGAGGCCTCTTCCCCGGCCTCGCTCGGCCCCCGGGCCGGGCCGGGGCTTCGCCCACGGTGCCTCCGGCCCCCACCACCTCCGCGGGCCGCGTTCCAGCGCTATTCACCCCGGC
>NW_026262853.1:25000-27500 GCF_025434085.1 Hippocampus zosterae
GGGTGGCAGGGTAAGAGAAACGACGTTTTCGCCGGACGGACCTCCGCCGACCCGCCCCGGGGAGCGGGAGCGCCACCCTCCGTCCCGAGGAGGGTGGCGCGGGAGATGGGGCGGGAGCGGCGGGGGGGTCCGGTGGTAGGACGGCTGTGTGACCGCGCTAGGCGCGGGGGGGTCGGCTCGGCCTCGCCGCCGATCGTTTTCGCGCTGCGCCGGTGGTGCCCCGGGGGGCACGCCCGTCGCAGCGCGGGGTTCGAACCGCAAGCCGAAGGAGCCGTCCGCCCGAGCGCCGGCGCGTGGCCGGTGCCGGCGGGGGCCCTCCGAAGGCGGGTCTCTGTTGCGTATCGGTCAGTGGTCGCTGTGGTGCGATGTGGAAGAGAGAAAGGTGGGGGGGGGGAGGCACGACTCGCCGGGGCCCCCGGGGGAGACGCCTCCCCCGGCTGCGCGCCCGCCGTCGACCTCCCGGAGGGGGACTTAGAAAATAGCCGAAAATGCGGAGCTCCGCCGTCACAGGCCGGCGTTTCGCCCGGGCAATCCGCCCAGGGCGCCTCTCGGGCGGCCTTCCCAACTGCCGTCGACCGCCCGGAGGGGGACTTAGAAAATAGCCGAAAATGCGGAGCTCCGCCGTCACAGGCCGGCGTTTCGCCCGGGCTACCCCGCCCGGAGCGCCTCTCGGGCGGCCTTCCCAACTGCCGTCGACCGCCCGGAGGGGGACTTAGAAAATAGAGGAAAAGTGGGGAGATAGAAAATTTTTCAAATTGCGGAGCTCCGCCGTCACAGGCCGGCGTTTCGCCCGGGCTATCCGCCCGGAGCGCCTCTCGGGCGGCCTTCCCAACTGCCGTCGACCGCCCGGAGGGGGACTTAGAAAATAGCCGAAAATGCGGAGCTCCGCCGTCACAGGCCGGCGTTCCGCCCGGGCAATCCGCCCAGGGCGCCTCTCGGGCGGCCTTCCCAACTGCCGTCGACCGCCCGGAGGGGGACTTAGAAAATAGAGGAAAAGTGGGGAGATAGAAAATTTTTCAAATTGCGGAGCTCCGCCGTCACAGGCCGGCGTTTCGCCCGGGCTATCCGCCCGGAGCGCCTCTCGGGCGGCCTTCCCAACTGCCGTCGACCGCCCGGAGGGGGACTTAGAAAATAGCCGAAAATGCGGAGCTCCGCCGTCACAGGCCGGCGTTCCGCCCGGGCAATCCGCCCAGGGCGCCTCTCGGGCGGCCTTCCCAACTGCCGTCGACCGCCCGGAGGGGGACTTAGAAAATAGCCGAAAGTGGGGAGATAGAAAATTTTTCAAAGTGCGGAGCTCCGGCGGAAGAGGCCGGCGAAGCGCTGGGGGTGGCTGGAGACACCCTCACCATGGTCGGACAAGTGTCTGAGGGGACTCCGGTGACTCTCTATGGAGGTCACTTGCTCGAAACATGCTCTCCTATATACGTTTCCGAAGGTATTTTGGTGATCGCCTACCTTCTAAGCCTTTCGCCTTCCTTCACCCCCTGACTCTTACCTACTACAGCGCCCCTAACGACCAAAAGCGGTACTGTCCAACCCCTGGTACCTCCCGGCCGACCCCTGGTACCTCCCGGCCGACCCTTGGTACCTCCCGGCCGACCCCTGGTACCTCCCGGCCGACCCTTGGTACCTCCCGGCCGACCCTTGGTACCTCCCGGCCGACCCCTGGTACCCCCGCCCATTGAAATGAATGGGGGAATTTTTTTATTTTCCCAATTCGACCAAGAGGCCTCCTCCCCGGCCACGCTCGGCCTCCGGGCCGGGCCGGGGCTTCGCCCACGGTACCTCCGGCCCCCACCACCTCCGCGGGCCGCGTTCCAGCGCTATTCACCCCGGCCAAGAGCCCTCTTTCCCGGGCAAAGCTCCGCGGCCGAGCCGGCCCTGGCTTACCCCTGGTACCTCCAGGCCGACCCCTGGTACCTCCCGGCCGACCCCTGGTACCTCCCGGCCGACCCCTGGTACCCCCGCCCATTGAAATGAATGGGGGAATTTTTTTATTTTCCCAATTCGACCAAGAGGCCTCCTCCCCGGCCACGCTCGGCCTCCGGGCCGGGCCGGGGCTTCGCCCACGGTACCTCCGGCCCTTGGTACCTCCCGGCCGACCCCTGGTACCCCCGCCCATTGAAATGAATGGGGGAATTTTTTTATTTTCCCAATTCGACCAAGAGGCCTCCTCCCCGGCCTCGCTCGGCCCCCGGGCCGGGCCGGGGCTTCGCCCACGGTACCTCCGGCCCCCACCACCTCCGCGGGCCGCGTTCCAGCGCTATTCACCCCGGCCAAGAGCCCTCTTTCCCGGGCAAAGCTCCGCGGCCGAGCCGGCCCTGGCTTACCCCTGGTACCTCCAGGCCGACCCCTGGTACCTCCCGGCCGACCCCTGGTACCTCCCGGCCGACCCCTGGTACCTCCCGGCCCACCCCTGGTACCTCCCGGCCGACCCCTGGTACCCCCCGCCCATTGAAATGAATGGGGGATTTTTTTTATTTTCCCAATTCGACCAAGA